>NC_133622.1:182963467-183020967 GCF_048593235.1 Sminthopsis crassicaudata | reverse complement strand
AGGAAAATATAAAAGATAATGATGAACGTTTGAAGGGATGTGGGAAAACTGGAACACTTATGCATTGTGGGTAGAGTTGTGAAATGATCCAACCATCCTGGAGAACAATTTGGAATTATGCCCAAATGGCATTCAATCTGTGCATCCTTTGTTCCAACAATGTTAGTACTGGATCTGTATCCCAAGGCAATAAGAAAGGAGGGAAAAGAATCCACATGTGCAAAACTGTTTGTAACAGCTCTTTTTTTTTTTTTTGTGATGGCAAAGAATTGGAAAGAATGGCTAAATAAGTTATAGTTTATAAAAGTGATGAAACAAAGCTGATTTTATAAAGTCCTGGAAAGATTCACATGAACTCAGGATGAGTGAAATAAGGAGAACCAGGAATACATTGTACACTGTAACAGCAAGATTGTGCAGTAATCAGCTATGACAGACTTAGTTCTTCTCACTAGCTGAGTGATCCAAGGCAATCCCAAAAATCTTTGAATAGAAAATGCAATCTGCATCCTGAAAGAGAATTATGGAGAATGAATGTAAATCAAGAATGCTATGTTTACTTTATTTCTCCTCTTTCTTCTGTATTATTTTCCTCTTGTGATTTTTCCATTTTGTTGTTTTTTTCTCCCAACATGATTCATAAAGAAATGTCTATTTAAAAAATTAATATACATGTATAACCCAAAAAAGAAAACAATAAAAACGTTAAAAAATAAAAGGTTTTTGGGTAGTTAAGTGACACTGGGTCTGGAATCAGAAAGACTCATCTTCCTGAATCCAAATCTGGCCTCAGATATTTAGTAGCTTTATGATTCTAGTTAAGTCACTTAAACCTGTTTGTCTTAGCTTCCTCATCTGTAAAAAGGAGCTGGAGAAAGACATGACAAACTACTCCAGAATCTTTGCCAAGAAAACCCTCAAATGGGGAGAAATAAAAATGAATGCTGGGGAAAAAACAAACAAACAAACTGTATTTGTACATATATGGAAAAATAAAGTATCATTCAAAAAAAAATTGAGAGGGGCAGCTAGGTGGCGCAGTGGAGAGAGCACCAGGGCTGAATTCAAGAGAACCTGAGTTGGACACAATTAAAAAAATGACCCAACAAAAAATGCTTACTACAATGCCTAGTCCAGTGCTTAATAAATGTTATTTTCTTTTCTTTTTCTTTCCAGAAGTTCCATATCAAGGTTTATTACATCAGTGAGATTCCATTCAGTTCTCCCTCCCCTATAATCTAATATTTTCCAGGTAGGCTCTTCATTCTACCATTTTTTTTTTGTGGGATCCTATATTTGCTTATCTTTATTAATGTTTCATATACTGCTTTCTCAAGTTTGTGAAGAAGATGAAGACAAAAGCATAGAGAAAGTCTGGAGAATATTTGAGAATTTGGAATTGAAAATTAAAATAAAATTAAATAAATGCAAAGTATCTAGGTGCTATAGAGCTGCTTTGAATTAACACTAAATTAGTGGCTTAGTGATTATAGGTAACATAGTACAAATGGAAGGGGTTCTGGACCTCATATTATATTCTGACTAGATGACTTAAATCAGTGACCAACTAAGGCACTAAGTTGTTAGCTGACTTAATAAATGTATAGTCTTACATTCATAAAGACCTGAATTCAAGAACTATCTCACACACAAATTAGCTCTGTGACCCTTAACTTTTCTCAGCCTGAGTTTTTGTTTTTTGATGAGGCCATTGGGGTTCAGTGACTTGCCCAGGATCACACAGCTAGGAAATGTTAATTGTCTGAGAGCAGATTTGAACTCAGGTTCTCCCTGAGTGTTTAAGAGCCAACTCAAATGACTACAGCTGTATTGAATTGGTTCTGACAATAGGATACCAGCACCTATTTTATGCCAGGTCTGCTAGGCAGTGGCTACAAAGACAAAGAGAGAAACCTATTCATCAAAGGGGTGAAAGAGAAGAAGGAAACACCTCTCTAGGATCTCCAGAGATTTAGACTGGGGATAAAAAAAGGTGCTTGAGACATCAATGTCTTGTCCTCTGCCTAACAGAATACGTGTCAGTGGCAGGTCTGCCATTCACATCTCCAAGACTCTAAGGTTGGCCCTCATTCTGGGCTCTACAGTCTCCTGCAGCTTTAATATTCCACAACCATTTTTTTTCTCCCTGAGGTGTCTTTCAGCTTTAAGATTCCATGAGTCTCTGAATCCATATTTCTCCAGGCCCCTCATCCCTTCAGTTCAGAAGTTTGTTTCATCACTATTGCCTAGCAGAAAAAATCCCTGGAATGTGTCAGCAAAGAATGTGAAGTGTTTTCAGTTTTCTCAGAGCTCCCCTGATGGGACAAAGAACAAGAGTGACAACATTTTACACTTGACATTTCAACACCGTATTCCACATCTCTTCATTGGAGGCTATTACAGGCAAGACCTTCACCTTCACTGCTTTACCATCCTCTAGTGGAAAGACCTTTCATCTAAAGAAAACGTGTCTGACACAAGATTGGAGCATCAGAGACATTTTTTTTCTATTAACTAACTTGGATCTATTGGAGTTTTGTTTTTTGGCTTGTTTTGCTTTGCTTTGCTTTGTTTTTTCCCTATGATTTAGCTTGAATCTGAAGGAATTATTTCCCCCTAAAGATTAGCTAATGTGGGAAAGATATTAATCAGAGAGGGAAGCTCTAATTTGCTACCAAGAGTCTTCGAATGAAAATTTATGATAACAATATCCAGAGTTCATATGGTACTTTCACAATAATGGTCTTGTTTGGACCCCACAGCTTCATGGGGTAAGTAGTTGGGAAGGTCATGGATGCAATTCACTGGATAGATTAATGGACTTGAATTCCAGAAGATCTGGGTTCAAATTCTATTTTTGAATAAGTCTTTTCATCTCTGAGTTTCAAATTGCTTATTAGTAAAATGAAGATATCTCATATCAGCTTTATATTCAATCTCATATTAAATCAACCTAACAGGACTATAGTGAGACCTCAATGGGATAAAATGCATGTAAAGTCCCTACAAAACATAAAGTGCATATAAATAACAGGTATTATGATTCTTATTTCAGAGGTAAATAAACCAAGGTTCTAAAAGATCAAGAATTTCAAGGGAATTAATGGAAACATGGAAATGAAAAGATAATAACAAATATTGGAGGGGATGTGGGAAAACTAGGACCCTAATATATTGTTGCTGGAACTATGAATGAATCCAACCATTCTTGAGAGCAATTTGGAACTATGCTGAAGAGGCTATCAAACTGTGCACACACTTTGATTCCACAGTGTTCCTACTGGGATTGTATCCCAAAGAGCTCTTGAAGGAGGGAAAGGGACCCACATGTGCAAAAGTGTTTGTGGCAGCCTTTTTTGTAGCGGCAAGCAACTGGAAACTAAAAGATTGCCCATCGGTTGAGGAATGGTTGAATAAGTTATAGTATATGAATGTTATGGAATATTATTGTTCTGTAAGAAATGATCAACAGACTGATTGCAGAGAGGTCTAGAGAGACATGAAGTGATGCTGCATGAAATGAGTAGAACTAGGAGTTCATTATACATGGTAACAACAAGATTATATGATGATCAATTCTGATGGATGTGGCCCTCTTCAACAATGAAATGATTCAGACCAGTTCCAATGGAATTGTGATGAAGAAAGTCATCTGCACCCAGAGAGAGAATAGCGGGAACTGAAAGTGGAACAAAACATAGTATTTTCATCCTTTTTGTTGTTGTTTGTTTGCATTTTGTTTTTTTCTCATTTTTTCCCTTTTTGATCTGATTTTTCTAATGCAGCATGATATTTGTGGAAATATGTATAGAAGAATAGCACATGTTTAACATATATTGGATCACTTGCAGTCTAGGGGAGGGAGTGGAGGAAAGGAAGGAAAATTTTTGAACACAAGGTTTTGGAAGAGTGAATGCTAAAAATTATCCATATATAAATAAAGCCTTAATTTAAAATAAAATTTTAAAAGAAGAAATTGAGGTTTTGCTATATTTGTAAATTGCCTAAGGAAATAGATCTGATAGAAGAGTCTGGATTATAAGGAAAGTATCACAGAAGGAGAGGCCATTTCATTCTACTTCTACTTGAATAGGAATGTCCATAGGGTAAAACTTAAAAATTTTCCATTCACAACCCCTTTTTGCCCAAGAGATTTTATGTGATCCCAGGAAGATAAGTATATAAAATAGATATGCAATTTAAGTATTTACCGATAATAAGTCCTAATTTCATGACCCCCACATTTAGTTTCACAAGCCACAATTTAAGAAGCTACATCTATACTTTTGGAGAAACCATCCAGTGATAGGGGTCTTGCTAATTCTTAAGACATCCCTTTGTACTTTGGATAACTCTAAAAAATAGGAAGTTATGCTTCAAATAAAACAAATCAGGTTATACCTTACATAAAACATAATGTCTTATATCCAATTAAATTCCTCTCATCTTTGAAGCTGAGAAAATCAAAAGAAAACAAGATGAAATTTTCTTCCATTTGAAAGTCCAAAAATACTTTGATTTGCTCTCCCGTCTTCTCTAAGCTAAATGCCCTGGAAGTGTGGAAAATAATTTCCAATCATCTCACCATCCTTGCTAATCTCTCTTAACAGTCTAACTTATCAAAGACCTTCCTAAAAATGGTGTCCTGAAAGGAACTGATTAATCTAAATGTGGTCTGACCAAGAGACTGATAGCAAGAATATCACTTCTCTTACAATAAACCCAGAAGCCCTCTTAGTGCAGAATGTTATTATATTACTTTCTAAAGGTTATCATATTAATTATACCATTGACTCAAAAATACTCTGGTATTTTCCATATAGATTATAAGCCATTCAGTACATGTTAAGTAGGTTTCTTGAACCCAACAAGAGGGTTTCACATGCTGCCTTGATGAATATCATCTCAATAGATCTCAGAATTTCTGATCTTTAGATTAGGGCTAAACTATAACTCCAATCATACATATTCTCTGTAATTATTTTTAAAAAGACTAAAGGTAGGCATTATTTCACAAAAGAGGATGCTGAAAGAGAAACATGAAGTAACTTGATTATTTAATGTCACACAACTAGTAAAGGGAGAGTAGGTAGTCATACCTTTCTGATTCCTAATGACGCTTCCATTTAAACAGTGCAGGACACAAGATGGTAAAGGTAAGTGAGAAGGAGCCAAGATCTATATCAGGAAGTGTCAATGAGTACACTGGTAGAATTCAGAGCAGCCCAACACTAAAGTGAGCTTTCTGCCTAGAATTTTATATTATGGACTGTTCCTTTCATTTCATTCCCCAAAACATTAAATATCTCCTAAGAGAAAAGCACTTCCTAACAGCAGTATAAGCACCCTGGGATGTTGATCTGTGTGAAAGGGTAAGTAAGGGTAAAAAAATGATCAACCTAGGTTCGTGGAAAAAGCCCTGGTCAGGGACAAATGTTATACTTGGTTCTACCCCTAAGATGCTGGAGGATCAAATGCAAGGCCCTTTACCACTTTGGGGCTCAGTTTGAAGTGTTATGCAAATGTGAATTTGTTATTGCTACTATGATTTTCATTTATAAAATAAAAGTTTTGGACTAAATGACTCACCTAAACTTCTCTGAGTCTCAGTGATCTTATCTGTAAAATGAAGTGATTAGGTTAAATTGGATGTTCCTATCAGCTCTAAGTGCATGTGATTTTCCGTAACGAGATACTAGGCACCAATTTTGCCAATTTTATAACTAGGCTGGGTTGTGGTCATCCTCTTATCAGACTATGAGTGCTTTGTCCCTACTTATCCCATCAACAAAATATGATAATCGCTGAATAACTTTTGTATCTTTATCCCTTCATTTGGTATGCCCAAGAACCTATCCTAGATAAATTGTATAATGTGTCTTGCTCAGGATGGGGAGAAGACTGAGAAAATTCTTGTAGAATAGACACAGACAGGAAGGAACTTAACAACTCCACAGCTCATTGAGCACGGGAAGCATATGAAGAATAGGGAAAGCAATGAACCCACTAAACTTCAACAGGCATTTTGGCTGGTAGCCCAAGCCATCTACAAAAAAGGAAGACTGAGGGTAATTTCAAAGCTATTCTTCACAATGGAGAGTTGAGACATATTGTGCAATACATCAGGATTTACCACAAGCAGAAAACTCAGTTTAGTAAATGGACCATTTGAGAGGGAACCACATTATGTTGTAATTTTAACAAATGGGAGTTCTTCTGATATGGGCTGTGACAAGGACACATAATTCTTTATCTGTCATGTAGAGGAAACATCAAAGTCAGCTGCCAGGCTGGCTGGGAAGTGTTCCTTTATGAATCAGATGAAGGGAGTACCATCTTGTTTGCTCCAGTCCTACCCAAGTTTGGGGAAGTCAGGAACTTTCCAAGGTGCTAAAAGAGATTGTTAAGGTTGGAACCAAGTATGAAAAGAAAGCGGGCAATCAGTCTGAAATCATAAATGGAGAGATAGTAATATGGTGACTACATATTAATCAAACAACCAACAAACATTTATTAAGCATCAGTGCATAGAGATGAAAAAAAAAAAAAAGGTGGTGAAACTCAGTGTCCAGGAAGAGATGGGCCACACGCATAGTAGGGTGGAACATAAAAGAATCAATTGCAAGGTGGGCAAACTGAGATTGAGATGGTCTCAGAAAGCCAAAAAAAGTCAAAACATTTCTGTATAAGAAAGTGAGGGGTAGAAAAAAGATTTAAGTTAGGTTGCTTGGGGGAAAAAGTAAAAAAAAAATTGATTCTAGGAAAGAACAAAGGAAAGCCATATAAATAGTGAACAGTGCAAAACATCATAGGAAAAGCCCTTTGAAGTTATCTACCACAAATCCTCATTTTATGAACAACAACTGACATTTAATGCTTTAAAGTTTGCAAAATGCTATACAAAAATTATCTCATTTGAGTTCCACAAAAACTTTGTGATATAGGCCATATGGGTATTATCCTCCCCATTTCACAGCTGAGGAAAAATAAGACCAAGAGTGGTTAAGTGACAAAACCTGTAAGTTTTAGAGGCAAGAATTAAATTCAATTCTTCCTGATTCTGAGCCCACTACTCTATCTATATGCTGTTCTCAACAGGCAATTAAAATAAGGATCATTGAACTACCTATAAAGGTAGTCCAATTAGAATGAGCTCTGAACTTGAACCTAAGAGACCCAAATTCAAGTCCTATCTCAGATATTGGCAAACTGTATAAATCTGGACAAGTTTCTTAAGCTCTTTCAACCTCTTTTTTTTTCCAGCTCAAAAAATGGGAATAATAATTAATACTTACCCCACAAGATTACTATAAGGATCAAATGAGATAGCATATGTCAAGAGTTTTGCAAACTTTAAAGAATTACATAATCTATATCATCATCATCATCATCATCATCATCATCATCATCATCATCTATACTAAGATCATCATCATCACTGATATAATCATCAAGGTAAAGCCACACAGTCAAGGTCTCACATACATAGGAAGTAGCAGAAACAAGTGCTCTGTCTGCATCCAATTACCAAGTTAGAAGTCAAGCTAATTGGGTCCCTCTGTTTCCCCACCCTCATTGTTTGTTTTGAATACCGGATATACATATATATATATATACATATATTTATATCATGTAAATATATGTGTGTATACATATATAAATACATATGTGTATACATACATACACACAAATATATATATCTATATATCTATATAAATATATAGATATATATATATAAATCAATTTTCTGCTCTCCTCAGTTTTGCTTGCTTAAGGCAAGAGTCTTATCTGCCTAGACTTTGTCCCAACTGTAGAGAAAAAGTTTAGAGGAAAGGAATTTTTACTTTAGAATAGTACAGTCAGCAATGAGTCTATGAGATTGGAATGAAGAGGGATCAACAAAGCCAAGGAATAAGAAAGTTTTATGGGAGATCTAATCTTGGGAAGAAGATTCCAATAGTTTATTTTCCATGAGGAGGGCTACACACTGATCACTTTCTAATCTGATGTGTGGCTCACATTTAAATAGGATCCCCAGTGTCCAATATTCTGGACTGATCCCATCTAAATGGGTCACAAATGTATTATCTTAAAGTCCAGGTATAAGTTAAAAAAAAAAAAAAAAGGGTTATGAGGATCAAAACCAAGGAATGTTGTCAAGAGGCTCAAATGCCTTCTACTTATTAACTCCAAGCCTACTATAGCCTGATTTCATGGTTTCTGTATTTTTGGTCCTAGTTCTAAATACTTCTAGACAAATACTTCTGTCTCTTCATCTTGCATCTTTCTTGCATGAGGAAGAGAAATACATCAATATATGCCACAGAAAGGCAGTGAAGTCTAAGACAACTCCTAATCTTATCTAATTGATCCATCTCATGTTTCTGTCTTATTTTTCAGTCTACAGACAGGAGAGATCAGTGATTTGTTTAGAGTGGGGGTAGTATTTAATCTTTTTTTGGTGTGTAATGGACCCCTTTTGCAGTCTGGTGGATCCTATAAACACTTTCTCAGAATTATGTTTTTAAATGAATAAAGTAAAAGATTAAGGGATTTAAAGGAAACCAATCATATGGAAATATAGTTATCAAAAGTTCCAAATTCTCAGGCTCCTTGAAATCTCTCCCGAGATTCCCTAGCTTATGTGTGCCCATTCCTAGGCACAACACAGTCAGTACTAGCCCTCTAGAGTTGATTGCTACAGAAGGTGGTGACACATGAACTCTCAGGCAATAACTAGAAAAATATAGAATCATCAAATTTCAGTGGAAAAGGAATTGAAGGGCCTTGTGCTCTAATCCATGATTTAAGGGGAATTGTATATATAAAATCTTGAATTCTGAATTCTGCTTGGGGTACTTCATTGAAGTAACCCATTCCAATTTTGTAGAACATCAATTTGTAGGAATTGTTTCCTTTTTATCCAGCCAAAATCTATCTCTAGGTAGTTCTATACCCATTTCTGTTAGGTTGGCATTCTGAGGCAAAGAAAAATGAAACTAATACCTGTTCTGTGTAATAGTCTTTCATATATTTAAATATAGGTATTATCTCTTTCTTAAATTGTCTCATATGCAGGCTAAACCATGAAGGATGGAGCCCTAGTGTCAATGTTAGTGCACGAGTTATGCTGGATATCTTATCTGGATCAAATATACTACCTCTGAAACTACAAATGAGTGTGGAAGCAGTCTTAACAACCCCCAATACCATGAAAGTTTAACTGTCATTCATCTAATTCACATATTATGATTTAATATTATGAATAAAAATAAAAGCCAAAGAGACAGGTCCCCTGCCTACTGCCAGGTCTATTTACCTATGTATTTCTTATTCTGACATATAGGATTAGGGGTACAATGGGGCATGATGGCTTTGCCTAACAATATCAGTAGAAGCAAGTATGTTTGTGTCTGTCTGTCTGTCTATCTATCTATCTATCTATCTATCTATCTATCTATCTATCTACCTACATACCTGTCTATCTGTCTGTCTGTTTGTCTATCTGTCTGTCTGTCTATCTATCCATCCATTTATGTACTAATCTATCTATCTATCTGTCTATCTATCTATCCATGCATGCATGCATCCATCTATGTACTTATCTATCTATCTATCACAATGCTTTAAAGTTTAAGATGCTTTACAAATATCTCATTTTATTGACAACCCTAAGAAGCAGATGTTATTATCACTATTTTACAAATGAGGAAACTGAGGGTAGAAGAGGTTAAGTGATTGCTTAGGGTCTTATAGCTAGTGTTTAAGGCATAATCTGAACTCAAGTGATGATGATCCCAAGTCCATAACTGTGTCCACTATCCAATCCATCTAATTTCCTACCAGCTAGATATAGTAACCTGCTTAGTGGTATTAGCATTAAAGTCACTGGATGTGTATATACATGACTTTGTAAACCTTAAAATGCTAGATACAAATCAGCCTTTGTTGTCATTGTTATTTGCTTCAGTACAAAGAACACTCACATGGGATTGGAAAACCTGGATTCAAGTGCCAACTCTATTAGTTATTTTTTTTTAATCAAATTTATCAAATCTCTACTTCTTTGCATGATAGTTTCTTCATCTATAAAATGAAAATGTGGTTTTTAATGCTCTCCCCTCAGGGTTTTTGCAATATAATTGATTTGTGAGGGTAAGTATTTCACACTACTACTACTACTACTACTACTACTACTACTACTACTACTACTACTACTACTACTACTACTACTACTACTACTGTTACTACTACTTCCTCCTCTTCCTTTTCCTTCCTCTTCCTCTGCTTCCTCTTCTTCCTCCTCTTCCTCTTCCTCTTCTTCTTCTTCTTCCACTGAGAGCAAGAGCCTGACCTATATTGGTTTCTCAATTGGTTGTTGCCAATTCAGAATTCCAATTCTCTTTTCTAATTGGCTCTATTAATTCTCAGAAATGATTATGTCTGGTTCCGAATTTGCTGTTGAAACATTCTAGCCTCCTCTCTATTTTCTCTTGATTTGGATCTGGAGGACTGTCATGGAACCTTAGAATCTCAGAGGTGCTGGTTCTTTAGAGGTCACCTAGTTCAATCACTCACATAGTAGATGCATTAGAGTAATTTCATACTCCATTTCACTGTGAGAGCACACACCTTTGTTTGCTCATCCATTCAGATTCATCAAGCTGAACAAAATACTTCAGACAATAGACTTTGGACTTCATTCACTCCACCCATTACACACACACACACACACACAGTGCAAAATACATGTAAAATTTCAAGTCACATGGCAAAACATACATGTTTACTACCATCACATATATACCCACATCACAAACAAAAAAACACACACACTTGCACTACACACACCCTAAGCATCCCCCATAACTTCCTTCATCCTAATATGCAGCATTACATAGCATATACGTATTATATAACATATTATATACATACTATATAACACAACTCAATGAGCTCTTACTATGTGCATGGCCCTGTGTTAGCCATGGAGAATAGTAGGAAAGAAATGAAAGTCTGCTTGAAGAACTTACGTTCTATTAAAAAATATAATAATAACAATGATATATTCTATTGAGTTTTATATAAGATAAATAAATACAAAATAAAGATTTCAGCAAGTAGGAGGAACCTGAACTGAATCCTGAAGACAAATAAGGATTCTGACAGATAAAAGTGCATATTTCAGACAGAGCAATTAACAGAAGCGGAACATGAAATGTTGAGTACAAGGAAGACCTAATCCTTCTTGGTTAGAATAAAGAGTGAGTAATGGGAATTAACATGGATAAAGGAAAGCTGCAGTCAGATTGTAGAGGTGAAAAGTTTACATTTTATTCAAAAGAAAGCAGGGAACCATTGTAGGTTTTCTGATCGGCATAGTCAGACCTGTGAAGGTAATTCTGTCAAATGTGCGAACTGGAGAGAAAGGAAGCAAACATTTTATTGGGGAGGCTATAGCAAGAGTCTAAGCAAAAAATTATAGGGTTTACCATATATCCCAAATTTGCTATATATCTTAATTATCTTATATCCCCAAACATACATATACACATACCACAGAAACATGTTAAGTCTGCCACAAATAAACCTTCTACCTCAAATATATAGAAACATTAATCCTGAAAAATAGGCACATAGGCAACTTATTTAGCATAATTTTAAAAAATGATAGCTTTTCATTTTCAAAATATATGCAAATACAGTTTTCTACCATCACCCCTGCAAACCCTGCGTTCCAGATTTTCTCCCTCTCTTCTCCCTATCACCTCTCCAGACAACCAGTAATCTAATGTATGTTAAATATTTAGAATAATTTTTTAAACAAAATAAACCGTAATCAACTTATTATTGTTTAAGTCATCAAACTGAAGTTGGAAAGTCATTGCTGCTACCACAGCCCTTAGTTCTGTTCATGTTGATTGTTTCTTGAAAATATGAATTTGATTTTTCATCATTAGTCTTTTTGTGGTTTTTTAAAGAAACTGGATCTAGTATACCCAGAGATCAATCAATTTTTGCTGAGGGAACATAATGAAAACCTAGACTTTTCCATGGTTCCATGACTGGAGGAAGCTTTTAGGAGGACAAGTGAGAGAGGAAGAAACAGGAAGGAATGGAATATATCAAACCTGACCTTTCATAGACATTCTGGCTAAAAGATTGGAATCATGGGATTAGAGTGACCTGTTATCAGATGCCTTTGAGCTCATCTAGGAAAATGCCAGGAATTTTAAGATTCTGAACATCTTGAAGAGGTGTTTTACATTCTATGCAGTTCTCATTCCTAACATTAAATATGATGAACTTGGGTTATATGATCTCTGATTTTTTTCTACCTCCAACATATTACATTCTATCTTGTAAGTTTCCTTCATTCTCTAAAATGACACACACTACATTCTAAGAACCTCCATATCTAAGAGATTCTATATACTATATACTAGTATATAGGATCTAATATTTTATGGACTTTTCTCTAGGAAAAGGTTTGTGGTCTTATAAGTATGTAGAATTACCAAATAATAAAACATTTCCTAATAAATAACACATTTTTAAAAGGACTTATATGAATTTTCTCCAGTTTATCCAGTAACTTCCATTCTTGCCAAATGTTCCCAGATTGTACATAATAGTAGGTACATTTTCTCTTTTTTGAAATATTCATCTCTAGACTTCTAGAAGTAAAATTAACTTAAATTGACCTTGAAATGACAAGGCTAAAAGCTGGATTTGCTCCTCCTAAGTAGCTCATTTCAGTCCTTCCTCCCTCCTTCTCTCTCTCTCTCTCTCTCTCTCTCTCTCTCTCTCTCTCTCTCTCTCTCTCTCTCTCTCTCTCTCTCTCTCTCTCTCAACTTCCCTCTTTCTGTCTGTCTGTCTGTTTCTGTCTCTTTCTCTCCATGTGTCTTTCTGTCTCTCTTTCTCAATAGTTTTCAATATTAAAAGAAACAGGAACCAAAAAAGGATCTGAAAATGTAGCTATAATGTCTGGTAAACAACCTCATGTTTGATGAAAAAATCACTCAAAATTTCCATTTCAATTTATGGTATCTTTCATCTTTTAGAGAGGTTAAATGACATGCCCATATTCACAGAATAGCATAACTAAAGTTAGAAGATTTCCCCTAGGGTAATAAAGTCTGAAATCTTTATTTTATAGATAAGGAAACTGAGGCTCAGGATGATTCCATGACAAATAAGTGTTAACCATCAGGTTTGAATCTACATGTTTTAATTCCAGAATCTGTGATCAATATGGCTCTTTAGGTCTTATAGTCATCTTCTATATTTCTAGAGTGATTTTAATTTCAAGAACACTGTTTATTTAAGAGATAGTCCCAATCTCAGAAAGAGCTACACAATTATTATGCTGACGTGGGTAGCAGAAATAGACTTCCCTTCCTGATCTCAAACCACTATACCCAGACCTCCAGGAAAACTTAATTTTTCCTTGGGCAGATACACAGCCTGTCTCTGATTCTGGTTGAAAAGTATTAATCTTCCCCATCCCTCTCACCACCAGACGCATAGATAAATTGAAGTCTACTCTTCTTCCCTGATTCTAGTAGGGAGTAGAAGAAGGTGATTGAAAGGAGTAGGCAGGTGATTGAAGAAAATTACAAGGGCAGAGCCTAGAAAGAAAGAAATCTTTGCACTGTGTACAATCCAGAGGCTGAAACAGTCCCAAACCAGCTTTCTAATATCCTTCCCTTCCTCTGAGCAATAAGGGGCATTTCAAGGTGTGTCTGTGGTTTCTTTTTATTTGAATTGAGGGTATTTTATAGTGTACAAAATATTTTCTTCAAAATAGCCCTCCGCCATCTTAGAGATAAGGAAACTGAGGTTCACAGGGATGAAGTGTCTCATCTACAAACATGGGTATATAAAAAAAGGAGAGCTCTGACTTGAATTGAACCAAGATCCTCCAAGTTCAGTGTTCCCCATGATATTACTCTGTCTCTCTAAATAAGTCAAGGACATTAACATTAATTCGTCTAAAAGATACCTATAGCTTGTTAGTTTTCTATATTTGTTTGCAACGTAATATTAAATATATTGGAAAGTGTTGATTATGAGGTCAGATATCTTTCTTTGCCTTTCTGTTGTTTCTGTGTGTTAAAGTGATAACATTAATGTTCACTATTCAGAAAATGTTTTGCAAAATTTAAAATACTATATAAGTAACTGACTTTTTCCCTCAATTTCTCTGTCTCTCTGTCTCTGTGTATCTCTGTCTTTGTCTCTCTCTTCCCCACTTCTCCCTCCTCACTCTCTCTTTTCTCTCTTGCTGTCTTCCTCCCTCACTCTGTTTCCCTTTCTCCTCATTTTCTCTATCACTTTCTTCTCCCTTTCTCTTTTTCCCTCCCCTGCTTTGTCTTTTCCACCTTATCTTGTTCTTACATTTGTGATAGATTTTGAGGTAAAAATGGTTTTGAGATATGTCAACAACAACCTGCTTCTATTATTTTATATTTAATGTTCTACAGACTTTTCCTCAGAGGGATACAAAACTGCTTATTCATAACTGAATAAAACTAGTGGGATGTAAGCTCATCCCTTTTAGGCTCACTGAAAAGCATATTGGGAACAATTTCATTGCAGAAAGTGAGAAGGGCATCAATATGATTATTTTTCCACTTAATTTGTATTTTTCTTTGTCTACATTTGGGCAGCTTTTCATTCCATTCAGACTGGATATTAATGAGAACTGGATATTACTATATCTATTAAAATGCTATTGTCAAGTTTTAAAGTATTGTGCTAGATGAGGACAATAGATTGTTTATAATGGTCCAGTCTTACTACAGCTTTTTGAATCCTTTTGGATATTCTGAAATATTTATTTGTAGTGTAGGCATTTGTAGTTCTGTTGGCTCATGAAAAATAATGAGGTTCTGTTAGCTAATTCTGTTAGCCTGTATTTTGCTAGGTATTTGATGCATGCTAATTTTTTCAGCTTGCAAGGAAGAGCTGAACAATTTCTATTTTTCTTTGAATAACCAGCATTGGTCAGTAAGTCTGTAGTTTCTTAGGAATAATCTTTCTCTGTTAATGGTAGCCTGATTCTTGAACTCCTCCAATTCTATTGACAAATTCATGTCATTATCAATATTATAGCTTTTGTTATGATTATGTATCTTTATTTTCTTCTTATCATTATTCATCTGTATATATATATATATACAAACACACACATATATAGACATATTTATGTACATATACATACACATAAAATTACAAATCTAATCTAAACAAATAGATAAATGCTTATATGTATGTGTGTATGAATATCTATAGATATAGATAGTGATTCAGTGAGGCAAAGGTAGGTTTCCAATTTAGCGGCAAAATAATTATGACCACTTTAGAGAGGGACTTGAGAATATAGAACATGAATGTTAAATCTAGTATATCTATCTATCTATCTATCTATCTATCTATCTATCTATCTATCTATCTATGTATATATGTATATATATACATATAGATAGATATAGATATGGATATATATAAAATGTCAGAGTTGGAAGAATCTTTTGTATAATCTAGTTTTCAAAATAGATGACACATGCTTCCATGTGGAATGAGAAACGTGTCAAAGAGATAAGGGGATATTTGGTAGATAACTATTATTATAGCAAAACTAATCTCTATTTCATTTCTTGAGCACACATCTACATGGTAATTTCCATCAATACGGAGGGATGGGATGCATCAAGAACTGATGTTAGAAGCAGGAAGACCCCAATTATAAGGTTTATTGATATTTCCATGGTCACAAAGAATATTAACAACAACTCAAAATTTCTTTACATTTTTAGCAAATAACTATTGTAACAATTAGCCAGTGAGAAGACATATCAGTGGCATAGTAGATAGAGTGCTGCGTCTGGAGACAGGAAGGCCTGAACTCAAATCCAGCCTCAGACACTTACTTTGTGACTCGGGCCAAGTCATTTAATATCAGCTTGCCCTAGTTTCCCAAGTATAAAGTGTGTATTTTAATAATATTTACCCTAGGCAAATCCTTTAACTTCTTGCCTCAATTTCTTCAATAAAAAAGGAATGATAATAGCATCTACTTTTCAAGTAGATCAAAATAGATAATATTTGTAAAGTATTTAACAGTGTCTGGCATGTAGTAGGTATTTAATAAATGTTTGAGACCTTCATTTCTCTGTTTCTGTGAGTCAATCAGGTTTAGGGACTATAAGACTAGGTTACGGAAGCCAAGTTGAAAGCTCTTTTTACATACTATTCTCAGTCCAGTGGAACCATCTGCATGTTGGTTAACTACCAGGAAAAAGAAAAGATAATATATTCAGTTTTTCTAAAGGAGGATTAGCATACAACTTATTCCCCCTTCTTTGTTTTGATTCATTAAAAAAACAAACAAAACAGAAACAGAAATAGTCTAAAGAAATTCTGGGTCTTATTTGGTACTTTGCAATGTATTTTGCTTATTGTGACATATTCATATAGGATGGTAATAGACTATGTAAACAAAGTATCTGGAGTTTGACTAAATACAGAGTATGCTCAGCTTGACTGGATAATAGGAAAATTTATTTCATTTTAAAATCTCCCATTCAATCTGTTAAATGCTACAAATCATCTTGCTACTAGGAATCTGCCTAATTACAAGTGTACTTATGATATAAGCAGGTGCAGAGAAAGAGACATCAGGCATTTTGGTTTACTGAAAAGATACTCTGGGATTGGGAGTTAGAAAACCAGGGTGCTGGGCTAAAATCAGAGGACTTTGAAGCTTCTTTTTTAAGGTCCAGCTCTGAAAGCCTGTGGTCTATGTTCGAAGGTCTATCTCATCATAAAATGTGGCATGTTTTGTAGATAGGACAGTAAAGTGGTTCAGTGGATAGAGCACTGAACCTGAAGTCATGAAAATATCTTCTTGAATTCAAATGTAGTTTAAGATACCTACTAGTTGTGTGATTCAGGGCAAGTCACTTAACACTGTTTGCCTCAGTTTCTTCATCTGTAAAATGAACTGGAGAAGAAAATGGCAAACCACTCCAATAGCATTGGCAAGAAAATCCCAAATGAGGTCTCTAGAAGTCAAACATAACTGAAGAATGATTGAACAACTATTTTCTAGATAAGGAAACTGAGGAATTTCACTCTTCTGGCTAAAGCCATTACTCTGTCCTGGACCATTGTAAAAATCTTTTAAATGATGACTTTTCATTTCAATCTCTTCTCCATTAAGCTGTCAAATCAATCCTAAAGGTTTGGTTTGACTGACCATGTAAAGAGCCCTCCATGTAGATGACCCTTATTCAGTAAACTCTAGGGGTTCCCTATCTCCTCCAGTATCATGTATTTCCCCAGCATTTATTTCTTCCTCCCTGCCCCTTTCAAGTCTCCTAACACTTTCCTCCTATCTTTCCCATCCTCTATCATTCAGTGACTTTGGTCCCCTTACTGCTCTTCACACAAAATACCATCTTCTCACTCTATGCATTTGCATGACATTAAAAGTCTCCCTCCTCAATTCTGACTCCTGACCTCCTTCTACAATCTTATCCTCTACAGGAAGCCTTTCCAATGCCCCCTTCAGACTAATACCTTTCTCTGCTGATTATTTCCAGTGTATTTTATTGGCTTTTTCCTGTTGTTTGCATATTGCTCCCCTATTAAAAAGTGAGCTCCTTTGAAAGAAGGATTGCCTTTTGTCCTTCTTGATATCCCCAATACTTGGTATAGTGTTCTGCATATAGTAGACACTTAACAAATGCTCCTATTATCACCTTTTCCAAGAATGGAATAGTGCCTGACCTAAAGAAGCCTACATTCTACTGGCAAGGATGCAATACAGGCACATGAAGGTAAAGGCAACATACACTAGAATTACAGAATAATTTGCAGAGAAGGGGGATGGGAAAAACACTAACAAGTGGATTTGGTAAGAGGTGGAGAGAATTTCCCTTAGGAAAAGAAAGCTACATTGAGCTCTGAAAGATGCTAGGGATTCCCATTCACTGGAGGGAGAGCATCTTAGATATAGGGAAATGGCCCGAGAAAAGATTTGCAGATGGGAGATTGGTTGTCTATTGAATTCAATGTTGGGTGAGGATATTTTCAACTAGAATCTCAGGTAAAACTTCATGCAAAAGGGATCATAAAGACTGACCTTGAAAAATTATTAGCTCCCCATCAGTCTCATGAGCTATTGCCTTGAGAAAGGGGTCAATGTGAACTTGTACCCAGAAAGTATTATGGGAAAATAAAAATCATTACCACGACTCTGAAGAACTTTTCACCTACATTTCGAATGAGATGATTTCTAATGTGGAGCAGGAAACTGAAGGCCAGCGAGGAAAAGTTGCATGCCAAAAGGTCCACCAAAAGGTAATGGAACCAGAAGTAGGGTCTAGGCCTTCTGACTCAATCCAGCCTCTTTCTCAGACTCTCTGTGGCTTCCCTTCTCCTTATCAATTTTATAAATGCCTCCAATTATAGAAGAAAGGCAAATGAGAATGGGGGGAGGAAAGAATAACCAAATAGAATTGCTTTAGTATAAAAAATTATTTTAAAACAACTTAACCTGATTAATTCATTATTATTCATAGGGACAGTTAAGAACTGTTGACAGTTTATTAGGAAACTTGTCTAACTATTTTCATTCCAAATGTTAATAATTTGCATGCATAGCTAATGGCACTTACTAAAAGAAAAGAAAGCATGATTTTTAATATGAATAACCTTTGCCATTCTGCTTTCTGCAAAACAGAAAAATAATCAGGTAGTGTACTTTTTGTTTTATTTAGGAAATGAATAAACCTTTAAAATTCTTCCTCAGTTACAAAGTGGAAATGACGAAAACTTCATATTTCTAGAGTGTGTTACTAATTAGCCTTGACTTGTTAGTAACCTGATAAGGTAGGACATACAGATATTATCATTCCCATTTTGAAGATGAGGATATGAAATCTTAGAGAAGTAAAATAAATTATCAACAATCACTTGGCTAAGAGCTGGGAGAGTTGAGAATCTAAGTTCAATATTCTTTCTATTTTCTATTAAGTGGCTCCTTATTATATGTTACTTACCTCACTGGGTTATTGTGAGATTCAGCCTCATCTAATATAATATAATTATTATATACATACCTACACACATATGTATAAACAGATATGTGTATATACAAATACATATGTATATAGATATAGATATAGATATATAAATAAAAACCTTAGGTAATCTAAATTACTTTGCAACTTTCAATGTTTCAATGCATCCATGATTTCATCTATGAGTAACCCTAAACTATAATTTACATGCACGTTATTACGACTCACAATCTATATGATGACAAGCAAGATACTACAGTTTCTTCAAATGCTGAGAAATAAAAAGAGGAAGCATGCAAAACTATGGAAAGCAGTTATTACAGGGAGTTAGGATAATACAATCTAAGTTCCAGTCTTTCCATTAACTTGCTGTGTGCCCCCTAGCATGTGATTTGCTCTCTCTGTTCTTTAGTTTCCTAATCTATAAAATGAGACAAGATTATAGATAATCTGTAGACAAGATAAAAACAATCTCAGAAGCCATCTAATTTGGGGTGACAGAGTAAATAGAGTTCTGGAGCTGTGATCAAGAATTTGATTCATTCTCAAACTCAAACAGTTGCTAGTTATACGACTTTTAGTAATCACTATTTGTTTTAATCTGTAAAATGGGAATAATTATAGCATCTCCTTCACAAGGTTGTTGTAAAGATAACAAATATGGTGTTCTTTGTAAGCTTTACAATGCTTAAATAAGTTATTATTATTATTACCGTGTTTCCCCGATAATAAGACACTGTCTTATTATTTTTTTGGGACTAAAAACACCAGAGGGCTTATTTTCAGGGGAGGGCTTATTTTATCCTCCATCATGCCCCTTTTATCCTCCATCATGCCCATTTTAGCCTCCATCATGCCCCTTTTAGCCTCCATCATGCCCCCTGAGTGCTTATTTTATTCTCCATCGCTTACTGAACTTACCGAGTTTTTAGATGGTCCTGTCTCAGCTCTACTCCGCGGCGCTGCTCTCAGTAGCGCCAGCAAGCAAATCACCAGGGAAGAAGAGGATGACGCGCTCACTGCTGCAGCTCTGATTGGATGCAGCTCGGAGTGCGACGTGCGTTTCACCCGGGAGGGGAGGGCGGCGCTGCTTACTGAAGGTACCGCTACGCAGCATATAGCGCAGGGGATCACCATGATGACCGTTTTCATAGTAAGTTCGATAGGGCTTATTTTCGGGGGAGGGCTTATTTTAGCGGAATATTAAAGAGTATGTGGGTGTCTTATTTTCAGGATAGGTCTTATTATCGGGGAAACACGGTATTATTATTATTATTATTATTATTATTATTATTATTATCCTGTCCAACCTTTTTATTTGTAGATCAAGAAACTGAGATTCTAATAGGTAAGGGACTTCTCAAGAACTTGCTCCATTGGTAGTAAACATCTGAGATAGGATTTGCACCTAAGTCACATTACTTCAGGGTCTGTGTTCCTTCCAATATAAGACATTATTACCATTTAGTTGTTAATCGATTATCATATTGTTAAATATCACTCAAAGAACTTTTTATATGGCTTCATGGAAACCCACAAAAATGTCTCCAAACATTTTTCTTCATATTGCAAAAGCTAACTAGTAAGAAGATCCTAGGTTTTAAAACTGGAGGGATCTTGAGAGATTGTTTACTTTACTTTGTTTACTTTAAATACAACTGAGGACCACAAAAGTTAAGTAATCTCCAAAGAGCTAATGGCACAGTATTTTGGTCACATGGTCTAAATGTCTTATTTTTCATGAGAAAACTAAAGCTTGGAGAGTATTGCCTAAAGTCACATGTTTACGACATGGCAGATCTAGAATTCCAATCAAAATTCTCTCTAATTTTATACCCGCTGATTGTTCCCATCACAATGCTGGATCTCTCTTCATAATATTGGAATGAAGTAAGCCCCAAGCAGAGCCTTCTTCATGCCTGGGGTTTCCATGAAGGCACAGAATCTCTCCTCATGGCTTGTGACATCATGAAACAAGATTTTCCTTGCTATTTTGGCACTTCAGCCCATGACTAGGCTTTGGTTGGAAGGGAAAATAACACTAGTGATTGAATTCTGTCTGGAGTGACAATCCATCCTGCTTTCTGGAAAGAATGCACTAATATTTGATCTCTTCAATGTCTCTCTTAACTTCCCAGAAAAGCCAGAGTCACATCAGCATGCTTCCAGCTGTGAGCTCATAATTAAAACCGTGTTTGCTCATTCAGATGTGACTACCGCCAGAAAACTTGATGGCCTTGACTTCATTAATTCAGTAGTCAACAGAGCTTTCCAAGAAACTAATTTCTTAATTATAAACCCAGATCATTCAATTTGTCAAATTACTGAACAGAAAAAAACAAACAAACAAAAATCCAAACACCAAAATAATTTACCTTCTTAAGTACAAACATAAACAGAAGAAGGTGGGCCCCCCTCACCAATGTAATCAATATTTTGTTTCAAACTGAATTTCAAAGGAAACACAATAAACATTCAGTTCTCAGTAATTTAAATAAAATTACACTGATTAATTTGAAACTGCTGGATGAACTTGAATTTGAGAACCTCCCATTTCTACAGAGGTCAGACTGTGGCAAAATTCAACATTCCATAACAGCCACAAATTGAGAAGAGTGTGGGATCTGAATGACAAAAAGACAATGTTAGAGTTGGGAAAGACCCTATTAGAACACAGGCTTAGTA
Organism: Sminthopsis crassicaudata; assembly: GCF_048593235.1. NCBI lineage: Eukaryota > Metazoa > Chordata > Mammalia > Dasyuromorphia > Dasyuridae > Sminthopsis > Sminthopsis crassicaudata. The sequence goes on along the minus strand of NC_133622.1, from coordinate 182,999,191 downwards.
CAGGAAAGGGCCTTAGCTTCTAATAATAGCTAACATTTAGGTAGCATCTACTATGATCCAGGCACTGGACTGCTATCTATCTATCTATCTATCTATCTATCTATCTATCTATCTATCTATCTATCTATCTATCTATCTATCATCACTCAAAACAGAACAGATGACCTAGAATGTTAGAGGAGAGGAACTTGAGAGACCTTTTGGTCAAACTGTTTAATTTATATGTAAGTACATTAAAGAGATGAAGTGATTTACTAGTGATTTACTTGAAATAGAACTATGCAGTGGCAGGGAAGGGAAAAATGTATATAAGCACTTATTATGTGACAAGCATCATGCAAAATACTTCACAAATATTATCTCACTGAATCCTCATAACAACCCTGGGAGGTAGTTATTAATTTTATTCCCATTTTACATTTGAGGAAACTGAGGCTGAATAAGATTTAAATAATTTACCCAGGGTCACTTAGCTTATAAGTGTCTGAAGCCAATTTTGAACTCCAGTTCTCCTGACTCCAGACCTGGTGCTCTATCCGCTGTGCTAACTCATTGCCATTATAGACATATACATCTAAGACTGATGACTCTAAGCCTAGTGTTTTTCTACTATATTAAATTATTTTTCTGGATTCATAGGCAAGAGACCTCCATTCAAGTCTCCAACTTAGTACTTACTAGGCATTTCACCTTAAGTAGATGAGTTCATCTTTTGAAACCTTAGTTTCCTGATCTCCAAAATGGGAGACTAATACTATTTATCTCTAATGTCAAGGTCATTAGGAGTATTTGTTTCGATAATTCTGACCTTAAATATATATACACTTCTATGTATACATACAGATACATGAATATACATATATAGTGTCCCAAAATCTTCGTTCGGAGGTGTACTACTTTAATGTTATATTACACTAAGTCTTTTGGAACTATAGAGCCATATATAGTTATAAAATCACATGCAGATAGATTTTATCATTCAGTCATTTTTAGTCATCCTGACTCTTCATAACCCTATTTGGTGTTTTCTTGACAAAGATAATGGAATAATTTGCCCTTTCTTTTTCCAGCTCATTTTATGCATGTGAAAATTGAGGTGAACATGGTTAAGTAACTTATCTAGGGTCACATTACTAGTAAATATCTGATATCACATTTTATCTCAAGAAGGTGAATCTTCCTGATTCCAGATCGAATACTCTAACCACTATACCATCTAGTTCTATAGATAGACAGATATATGTATACATGCACAATCATGTGTTTTATGGGATATGTTGCATACATGTGTATTTGTATATCTGTGCTATGACTTTTAGAACTCTTTCTCTCAAATATATATTTGTATGTGTGTCTATATATACATACAAACACACACATGCATCTATATATACACATATGTGCATATACAGCTCCCCAAATCTTAGTATATCTACCATATTTATCCATATATATGTATATGTGTGTATATATAATATACACGCATATACATTATATGAAATACACAAATGTATATCATATGATAATTCATATGTATATATAAATACTACATACTTGTAGTTAGTTATATATACTTAGTCTAGACTTTTGATTTCACTGATGCAGTGAACTCCTAGAATTCCAGTGAGGAAATTTACTCTATCAATGCAATGAATTGTATCAGAATATAACTGTTTTAAGAAATAATGACTATGAAGAACATAGAGAATTATATAAAGATTAATATAAGACTGATGCAGAATAAATTAAGCAGAGCGAAGAGAATAATATGCACAATCACTACAATGATGTCAATACAAAGAATAATCACAAAATAATCAAAGTACTGCAAAATTCTTGATAATTGTGGAAATATGTACAGAAGAATTACACATGTTTAATATATATTGGATTACTTGCTGTGTAAGGGAAAGGAGGGAGAAAAAAATTTGGAACACAAGGCTCTGCAGAGTAAATGTTGAAAACTATCTGTGTATGTGTTTTGAAAATAAAAAGCTTTAATAAAAACAATGCTGCAAAATTACAAAATAAAAAAAAAGAACATGCCCCCAAGAAGAAGATACCACTACCCATTTTATTGTAGAGCTGAGAGGCACACTGGTGGTGAGTGTTGTGAGTGTAGTATTATCTTTTCAGACTTTTTCATTGTAATGATTAGTTTTGCTAATTTTTCCTTTTTTTCCTTTTCTTTTTCTTTCTTTGTAAGACACATATGAGAGAGAGAAAGAAACAAAGACAGAAAGATAGAAATAGACAAAAACAGAGACAGGGAGAGGGACAGAAAGGCAGAGAGAGACAGAGACTGAGACAGAGGAGGAAGGAGAGATACAGAGAGATAGAGAGAGAGAAGGAAGGTGGATGAGACAGGCAGACACAGAAAGAAAAAGAGGGGAAGAGGAAGAGGGAAGGGAGAGAGGAAAGGAGGAAGGGAATGATATAATATGATATAATATTACACTCTGGGAGGAAAGAAAGGGAAGGACACAGAAAAATTCTGTTAATGTAAAAGGAAACAAAAGAGGCAACCAGGGGATTGTAGTGGATAGAGTATTGTGCCTGGAGTCGAGGACCTGAGGTTCAGATCCAGTCTTAGACACTAATTATGATCCTGGGCAAGTCACTTCACCATGTTTGCCTCAATTTCCTCTTCTATAAAAGGAGCTGTAAAAAATGTCAAAAACACTCCAGGATTTCTGCCAAGAAAACCCCAATTGGTTCATAGAGACTCAAGCACAACTGAAATGACTCAACAACAGTAAAAAGCAAAAAAAAGATACATATAAAATCTATTTTAAACATAGTTCTACTTTGATGATATCTCTAGGACCTGTCTCCTTCCCACTCATGCAACCACTGCCCTAGTTCTGGCTATTTACCTAGTCTATTTTAGTACTCTCCTAATGAGTCCACTCTTTAAATGTTCATGAACATTACAGAAGCAAAGAAACTTAGGAATTACACTAAGCAAAGCCTTCATTTAACAAGTTGAAGTCCAATTTTAAGTAAAATGAAGTTAGAAACAACAAACTTATTATGTATAAGGGATTCTCAAAAAGTGCAACAAGACAATTCCCTTGTCTTCATGGAGGTGTTAGACCATAAGGAAGGATGAGATATTTTCACATTTACACACACATATACTTAAACAAATATGGGGATATGTATCTGTACACATACATATTTACACAATGCAGTATAAATGCATAACTATGTATGTAAACACAGACACAACCACAAACACTAGCAATTTTAGCCCATTCATATTATGTATCAAAGAATCTGAACAAACGGCAAAGGTTCAAAAGGAGTGATCATTGTGGACTGGGAGGGTCAGCAAAGAATTTAGGGATAGGGTTATATTTGAACTCAGGCAAGAGGGGAATCTAAAAAATGGGAAAAAAGAAGGGGACAAGGGTGACGGTTTCAAGTCTAGAGCATAACATTATCACTGATGCTTAATGAAGCTGAGAAATTCACTAGTGAGAAATTAGGGTGTATGAGCAAACTGGGCCCTTTTCCAGCACCATCAACATGAATTCCCAAAACTCACTTGTTGAGTTCCATTTTCTCAGTGCTTAAAGTACTCCCTGGGTAGCAGTGAATCAGGTATTCTTTGAAGTTGCATCAAACATTTCCAGGCCACTGGGGCCCTATTTAGTAAATTGCTGCTTATAAATTGAGGCAAGGGGAAAAATTGGTTAACTATTAAGTACTGATGTTAGCATAGGTGTCTGGGGCATCCTTTGCACACAGCAGGCACTTAATAAGGGCTACAGATTGAGTGGATAATAAAGATGAAGGTATGGATAAAGAAGCCAAGGACAAGAGAGGGGAAAAACCATTCAGGAGGAGAAAGTGAAGCAAACAGAAGTTTTTAACTGATATATGACTCTAGAATCTTACATGGGAGGATTAGGGAGATACTGGATTGTGTGATTTTTTTTTTTAATTTTTCTTGCAATTCTAAGGCATATGACTCACAAAAATCACAGAATTTGCAGAGTTGGAAAAGGCCATATAAGGCATCTATTCCCATTTATCTCCTTTATAATATTCTAAGGAAGAGCTCATCTATTCCCTAGTTGAAGCAACCCATTATCAAAGAAATCTAATGGAGGACAGTGCCAATTATTAGGATTTTTTCTTATATCAATCTTAAATCATCTGCTCTACCACCTCCACTCATAAAGGTTCTTGTTCAGTCTTTTCTGGCAGAATAGATTTAATCCATTTGGAGATATGATATCCTTTGAAATAATCGAAAACAGCTCTCGTATTCTCATTCAGTCTCCTAGACAGCTAGCTGACTCAGTAGATAAAGGGCTAGATTTAGAGTCAGGAAGACCTGATTTCAAATTTGGCTTTAGACACTAGTAGTATGACCTTGATTTGATCATTTAACAGTTCCCAGAATCACTCTCCTCATTCATAAAATGAGAATAACAATAGTACCTTCCTTGAAAATAACAGAAAAATAACAGGCTACAGGAAGCTAGAATAAAGGGCCCTGACATAGACTAAATGGCTTCAGTAGCAAGCTATCATAAACTTGAATCACAATCATATCTCTAGTGTAGTCCCAATGATACTAATTATCAATTTGGATCTAAAAATTATCCATATAAATACACACACACATTTCTCTATTACTATGTGATAAACTGGTCCAAAACTTCAAATCTCATTCTCAGACACAATATTCTTAACCTGTTTTAAAATCTATATTTCTCTAATACTATTATTATTATTTATATAGGACTTTAAGGTTTTCAAAATCTGGTAGTGAAATTGTCTCCTTTGATCAATGACAATTATGAATACATCATCTACATTCCCCAAATCTTACATTTTCCTTGCTAAATATTTGAATGCTTTTTAACTATTGCAATGCTTATTACAAGCCTTCTGATAATATTATTGGTGTCCATGTAAAATGTTAAAAAATCATGAGTGGTCACCAACTTTGATTAGCCTTGAGAGGTGCTTTTCTGATTTATAAATCTATACCCTCCAAAATCTCTATTTACCTTCAAACTTCAAAATCTGGACAGTCCTTTGATAAGCTTCAACTGGTCCTACCAAATCAGGAAAAGGCTTTCGATAAAGATCTGACAATGAAGAGGTTTTTTTTTTTTAATTTTTATAAAGCTTTTTATTTTCAAAACATCTGCATGGATAATTTGACAACACTGACCCTTGCATAGCCTTGTGTTTCAGATTTTCTTCTCCTTCCCCCCACCCCTTCCCCTGGATGGCAAGCAATCCAATATATGTTAAACATGTTAAATTATATGTTAAATCCAATTTGTGTAAACATTTATACAATCCTCTTGCTGAACACAAAAAATCAGATAAAAAAAAGGAAAGGAAATGAGTAAGAAAATAAAATGCAAAGGAACAACAACAAGAGTAAGAATGTTATGTTGTGATAATGAAGGTGTTTTTTGTTCAGAGACATGCCAAGAGGCTCATTACCAGGAGGCAAATCAAGAAATGTGGAAATGTTTTTGGCCAAAGCAATATGTGAAAACTAATACAGTTAGGTATGGAGAACACTTTAACTATCTGGACAGACTGAGCATCTACTCTGATAATATTGTGACTCTTTGAAGTATTATTATCAATCAATTATTATTTGTTATGCTATTTTATCTATTATTATTCATCAATAATCACAAAACCTTTAAGTGCCTACTATATATCAGGCACTGAGTTTGGTGCCATGGATACAAAGAAAGGCAAAATATAGTCCTTTGCCCTCAAGGAGTTCATAATCCAATAAAGAAGACAACATGTAAGCAAATATGTACAAATAAGACATATTTGAGATGACTAGGAAATAATTCATAGAGGGAAGGCTTTAGAATTAAGAGAGTAGGAAAGGCTTTTGGTTGAAGGAGGGAGTACAGCTGAAGCTTGAAAGAATTGAGAGAAGTTGGAAAATAGATATCAAGAAGGAGAATATTCCAAGCATCATGCACAGCCAGAGAAAATTCTCAGTCAAGTGATTGAATATATTGTTCAGGGGACAACAGAGACCAGTGTCACTGGATCAAAGGGTACATGATGGGGAGTAAGGTGTAAGAAGACCAGGAAGGTAGTTCATTTATTAAGATGTCAACATCTGTTGGAAACAAGGTCACTGAGGGACTGTGAACTAAAATGAGTTTCCAAGAGAAACTGTGTTTTCCTAATGCATACTCTGTTCTTAGAAGGCAGACAAGCAGTTATGGCCACAGTAGTTTGGAAGTCTTTTCATTCATCCATTTGAATAGAATTCTAGGTTGCATTCTATGGTAGATTAACTTTTCTTAATATGGGTACCATCTGGTTAAGAAACATTTCCAAGACACTGGGGAGGTGCTAAATGGCTTCAAAAGAGACTCAGAGGAAGAAGTGGCTTAATTTCTTCAGGAAAAGCCCTATTAAGACAGGGAAAATGCTAATTACCATCACATTACACCTTCAACACCAACTGGGTGCAAAAGCAGTCAAATATGTTAGTGTTTTTCCTTTTATCCAAAGCTCTCATTGAAAGGGTAAACATGGGATTCTTTAGACCTTCCAAGTGTTTGATTCATTAAATTCCACCAGATCATGTAAATTTGTACTTATTGTATGCAAAGTATAACTCTGAGTTTGGCATAAAAGCTTGTAAACTTGAAACTTTCCATTCCTACAACATCTTCCTAGATCAAGCTTACCTCTTGTCTGAATTACTGAGATCACCTTCTTTCTAGATTCTTTCTCACAAATAACAATTAAAAAACCAAGATATGAAGACAAAAGGAACCTTAGAGATCAAATAGTATAATGCCTTCATTTTGATGATGAGAAAACTGAAGTTCAGAAATACAAAGTCAATATACTTACAACTGACAATTTTGAATTTGAATTCAAAACTCCAAACTTCAACTCCAGAGTTTTTTCTTCTGTACCTCTATCCTGTCAAAGTGGCCAAATTATTTTTTCTAAAAGAAACTCTGATCCTATCATTCTCCTGCTTTAAAACTTCCAAGAGACTACAGGATAATGTTCAATTTCCTGGATGCAGTATCCAAATTATATGAAATCAGTCTTGCAAATTAGGTTTTTTCTCCTAATCCAATATTATATTAATTTCTCTCATGTACATTTGTTACTAGTCATTTGCAGATTGTGTCTGACTCTGTGACCTCATTTGGAGTTTTCCTGGCAAAGATTCTGAAGTGGTTTGCCATTTTCTTCTCTAGCTTATTTTATAGGTGAAGAAACTGAGGCAAATGGGGTTAAGTGACTAGAAAAGTTTACAGCTAGTAATTATCTGAGACTGGATTTGAACTCAGAAAAGTGGGTCGTTTTGACTCCAGGGTCAGTTCCACTATGTCACATAACTGTTCCCACTGAATCTACTGGCTGCTTTCTTGACTGTTTTGGTCATTTTTATGAGTAATGCCCCAATCATTTTTCCCCTATTAAAAAATCACCTATTTGTTACGGTCACCTAAAATGCTGACTTTAGAATCAGAAAGCTTGGATTCAGATGCTACCTTTGATACTTTCTAGCAGTATGAACTTCAGCATGGCAAGTAATCTCCCTAGGACTCAAATTTCCTTATTTGTACAGTAAAAAAGTTGGTTTAGTTGGCCTCTGAGGTCTCTTACAGATCTAGACCTACAATTTTAAATTCCTACATAAAACCTTTTATTCTCCTTTGACAAGTAGTGCCTTCTTACATTAATTATTTGGCACTTCTTTGAATTTTTTTCTCTTTATATTTATTCTGTCTCCAATTGTTACTCATTTCAGTCATGTTCTACTCTCCATGAACCCAATGAGGATTTTCTTGGCCAAGACATTGAAATAATTTGCCATTTCCTTTTCCAGCTCATTTTTATCACCTTCTTAGGTTATAGGCCTTCTTATACGTGTGTATATATACACATGTATGTATGTATGTATACGTATACACAAATTTATTGTCCCTCTCTTAACTCCATGAGAGTAAGGATTATTCCATTTTTATTTGTGTCCTCAGAATCTGACATATAGTAGGCATTTAATAAATGTTTGCTGATTAATTTGTACAATTTTTATTTATGTGCACAATGCACAAAATATTGCAGGGAGCTGATGGCACAGTGGACCTGAAGTCAGGAAGATCTGAGTTCAAAACCAGTCTCAGAAATTAGCTGTATGACTTTGGGAAGGTAATTTAACCAATCTCAGTTTCCTCATCTAATATTATCTCTCAGGATTATTGCTTAGACATAGTTTACAAGAGGACAGCTAGGTAGCATAGTGCATAAAGTGCTGAGTCTGGAGTCAGGAATACTTATCTTTAGTGGTTCAAAACTGGCCTCAGATACTTACCAGCTGTGTAATTTTAAGCAAGTCACTTAACCATTTTTACCTGTTTCCTCATCTGTAAAATGAGTTGGAGAAGGAAATGACAAACTACTCCAATATCTATGCCAAGGAAACTATAAATGGATTACAAATAGTCAGACATGACTGAAAAAACTGAACAACAATTTTACCAACTTTAAAAAGCCATATAAACAGCAGTTGTTATTACTATAGACCTGTCTTGGTGGAAGGAGATTCCTTTTCGGGAAATCCCTTGGATAAATGAAATTCTGTCTATTCCCTGCATCCCTATCCTGGTCCATATTATATCAAAGTTCTTAACCATTATCATGGAATAGAGGTTTCTGAAATGGCTCAGTTGCAGATAAAAACACATTGTGCCTTAATTAACCTCTTTAAGGTTTAGTTTTCCTACTTGTAAAATGTGACTAATGGCAAATATTTAAACTACCTATCTTGTAGTGGGGGTTTGCTGTTAATTTTAGTGTGTGTGTGTGTGTGTGTGTGTGTGTGTGTGTGTGTGTGTGTGTCTAGAACTTTGATTTAGCTAGTATAGAGGGTTTCCAGGGAGGCAACTCCCTCAATCAATGCAGATTAACAACCATCCTGCAATTTATAGTTTTAAGAGAGCTGTCCAGTGTACTGAAAGATCAAGTAATTTGCCTTGGGTTCCATACCTATTATGTGTTAGTGTCAAGCCTTCAATCCAAGTCTTCCTGCCTACTAAGAAGATCCTCTAAATTACCTGCATATAATAAAATATTTGTTGTTGTTGACTCATTTCAGTCATGTTCAACTCTCCATGAACCCACTGAGGGTTTTCTTGGCAAAGACATTGGAGTAATTTGCCATTTCCTTTTCCAGCTCATTTTTCAATCACCTTCTTTGATTCTAGACATTCTCAGACTTAGTCACTTATTCATATACATTGATTCAAAATGATTAAAGGATATTGTCCTTCTTTAGGGAAAGAAGCAGTAGAAGCAAAGCTCCCTCATTAAGGACCAGAAAAGGCTTCAAACAAGCCTAAGCAACCATCTCTTTGCTAACTCCCCAATTATTCTGATAACTGGGCTAACCACTCAGAGTTCAGCAATTACCAGGGAAGAAAACAAGAGATTATATTTGTTAAGGGGCTATATTTGTCCCTGTTCATTACTGTTGATAATCATTGTAATTAACATTGAACAATATACATAAGATAATATGGCCACACAATTTTGGGCCTCCTTCTGGTCCCTAACAGTGATCTATTCTGAGGAAGCCATTATGCTCCCAGAAATTGTATCAGTTTGCTGTAGTCTTTGCCTTCCCTAACCTCTGTAAGCTCTATCCTATTTTAGATGTGCTGAAAACTTTTCTGTCTGAAAGGTATCCTTACTTTCATCTGCTTAAAGCTTTTCTTTCACACACACTGACTTGAAAGATTGGCTATGCTGGTGGGTGAAGGGGAATAGGAGAGTAGGTGGAATTCATTATTTTAACAAATACACAATACTTCAGCTCAGTAGATAAGGAAAATATAGGCAAGGATCCTCATTAGTGCTGTATTTCTGAATGTTCATGGAGAGAAGCAATCTCTCAAATTCTTTTTTGAAGCTTTAAATTTTTGTATTCAAAATCATCTTATTCACATACTCATTCATGTATTAATTCTTTCATTTATTAATGTATTCATTATGACATTCAATCATTCACTCATTCATTGCTTCATTATCAAAGTCACTAATTCGTTCAATTAATCCACAGATATTTGCATGCTTATGCTGTGCAGAGCAATGTGCTAGAGATTGAAAGGAATGCAAAGAAAAGATAAAGAGGTAAAAAAATCCATTTGGTGGCAGAGTCTTGTGGAAAGAGCATTGGTCTTTCAACAGCAAGAAATAGGCAAAAATCTCTGTTCTCATATATACAGAACTAGCTATGTGATGTCATGCAATATACTTGTCTTTTCTGAACTCCATTTTCGCAAGATGCAAAATGGGCAACATCTACCTTCCACATAGCTAATCTACCTAAAAGAGCTCTTATGAAGAAAGCATTTGGTAAATGACAAAGCTCTCTATAAATATAAGTTGTCATAGAATCATAAAGTTTAGAGAATCAAAAAGTCTTAGAGAACATTTGATACAATCACCTGATTTTTTGGATGCAGAAACTAAAGCATGAAGAAAGTCCTTTGGCCAAAGTCATGTGCATATGAAGCAGTAGTGGCAGGTTAGAAGGCAGGGGCTTGAAATCCATATTTTCCTATAACACATTCAGAGCTCTCTACTCATCTATGCTATCTAAAAGTCAATTTATCATGGTGAAAAATGACTGGGCCTGGGGATCAGAAGTCATGGGCTTTCAATGAATTTTGACACTCTTGTCTCACACAGGATTTATTGCTTTGCTTTTTGTGCTCTCATGGACCTTCTATCTATATCTATTCTGGCAACTATGAAGAAGTGAACTATAAGGCACTGTCCTTATACCTCTTCCATTGTCTCCCCATACTCCTTCTCTCTTGGTGAATTCACCAGCTCCTAAAAGAGTTCAGTTGTCTTTATGAAGATATGTGAGCAGCTGGATGGCACAGAGGATAGAGTATTGGAGACTACTTCTCTTCCTAAGCTCAAAGGAAGACTTATTTGCTGTGCGACCTTGGAAAAGTAAATTAATTCTGTCTGCCTCAATTTTCTCATCTATAAAATAAGCTGGAAAAGGAAATAGCAAACCAATATAGAGTCTTTATGAAGAAAACCTCAAATGGTCACAGAAAGTCAGACATGACTGAAATTACTGAAAAAAAAAATACTGGTATATATGTACATGTACACACATATGTGCATACACATTTTGTGTGCTTATTTGTATAATGACTGTGAATATGTACACAGAACAGTATATAAACACATGTGTAGATACATTATATAATACATTATAAACATGTATTATAATGCATGTCTATATTATGTCTATACTATGTATACACTAATGGAGTTCACTGGGACACTTAATGGTAATATATCTTTATCAGTATAACATTGTTTCTCATTATATAAAATTGAAATTCCACCAGAATAGGGATTATTTGATGGTTTTTATATAACAACAAATATTGTTTCTTGCAAATAATAGGCATTTAGTACTTGCTTACTTAATTAAACTGAATTCAATCAGAACTCTAATGTTTGCTAGCTCAAGCTCTTATTTTTCCTATTCAAGCATCTATTTCTCTACTTACCAAATAGAGAGGATAATGTAAACTACTCAAAGTATGCTGAGATGTCTCAGGAAGTAGTAGGTTGCCCATTGCTAGAGATCTTTAGACAAAAGCTGAGGATGAGTCCACACCAGATAAGTTGGAACCATGATTCATTTAAAAGTACTAGTTTCATGCACTGAGGTCTCTTCTAGCTCTTGAATTCTTTGCTTCCATGAAAGTTTTCAGGCTTGTTTGAAGACTAGGCTTGATAAACTCTACAACTTTCTATAAATATAAATTATCATTAATAATTTTATAAGAAACAACACAAATCAGGAAACTCAGCTGCTGCTGCTGCTTAACCATGTTATTACAAAATTGTCATCACCACCATATCCTGTTGGATACTTTAAGGGCATCTCTTGAATGGAAACTGATTTCTTTTAGGAAGAATATAGTAGTTTCCAAGTACTGAGCTGGCTGAGTATTTGCATACCTAAAGCAAAATTAAGTTGTCTCTTCTTTGGAAGGGTTTTGAGCCTCAGTTGTCAGTCAGTTTTAATTTTCTAGTACCATTTAATTCCGAGATATTTAACAAGGCCAAAAATTCCTAGGGTTTAGAGCTGGAAGAGAGCACAGCAATCAAAACAAATTTCTCTTTTTTTCAAGTGACAAATTTTCACCCACAAGATGGAGTGACTTGTTCCATGGTACAAGGATACCATGGAGCACGTCTACATTTGAACCCAGGTCCACTGAGTTCTTTCTACCATACCTTGCTAGAATGATTATTTCCCAAAATTCTGTCCTGATATACATAAAGATTAAAAGTCAGGCCTATTGCTTCCAACCCAATTATTTCCTTCTGTTATCAGTGACCTCTTCCAACAAACTTCCAAAGTACATGAAATGGTACCATCAGAGAGATGGAAGGAACATTAAAAACCATATAGTCCAATTCTCTCAATTTACAGATGAGGAAACTGAGGCTCACAGAGGTTATAGGATGTGTTTAGGATCACAGAGATGATAATAACCACCAGAAAGCTGAATGTTAACAAAAGTATTCTGACTTTAATTGTAGATGCTTTTTGGGGGAGCTAGGTAGCACCAGCCGTGAAGTCAGGAGAACCAGAATTCAAATCCAGTCTCTTGACAATTACTAGCTGTATGATCCTGGGCAAGTCCCTTAATTCTGAACATATATCTTAATATCTTGCAAAAAAAAGCTTTCTTCTGCTCATCTTAATTAAGACACCAAATCTCCAGAAGATTCCTGCTGAAAAACACATGTGAGTTCATACCTAGGAACAAAATTCACAATAAGAGCACATTATTTTAAATGTGGTGATAATATCAGTCTTTAGTTTTAGGTTCAATTACACTTGTATCTTTGATTTAAAATTAAGCCAATATTCTAATGTCTTACTGTCTACAAAACAACAGATGGAAAATCACCTTTAATGATTCAGCCATCTTATGATTTTTCCAATTATCTTATTAGTCTGAAAACTGGACCCTCTCTTCTATCACCTCCAAATTTAAAATGTATGAAAGCTGAGAGCAGCTTAGAATTATGCTGTAAACAGCACATGAAAAAAGATAATGAAATTGAGAATGACAAAGACTGAAACAACTTCTAAAATATATCTATACCTATATTCATTTTATATCTATTTTATCTCTGTATCCATATTTATGTCACTAGTTATATATTTGTGCCTATTTACATTAATTATTTTTGTTCAATTTTCATTCATGTCTGACATTACTTTAGGGGGTTTTCTTGGCAAAGAAAACTTTCCATTCCTTCTCTAGCTCATTTTACAGAAGAGGAAACTGAGGCAAACAGGGTTAAGTGACAGCTAGTAAATGTCTAAGGCTGGATTTGAACTCAAGAAAGGAGTCTTCCTGACTCTAGCTCCAATTCACAATTGCATCACAATTGCATTATATTTATATATTACGTAAGTATAAAGGTTAAGATGGTATATTTTGTTATAGACTCTTATCATTTCTCATCTGAACTACTGCAATTGCCTATTGGTGGGTCAACCTGCCTTACCTCTCTCCTCACTTCAATTTATCCTCCCTTCAATCTCTAATGTGATTTTCCTAAAACACAAGACTGATCATATAATTCATAAATTCCACAAATATCCAGAAATTCTAATTTAACTTTCAGAATCAAATATAAAATCCATTTGGTGTTCAAAGTTACCTCTTACCTTTCCAGTTTTTTTACACCTCTTTTCCCAGTGATCCAGTGGTACTGACCTTTTGCCTACTCCACAAACAAGACATTCCATCTTTCAGCTCTGGACATTTCGTTTTTCTGGGACCCTACGTCTAGAACATTCTTTCTCTTCACTCTGTTTACTGCATTTCCAGGCTTCCATTAAGTTCCAATTAAAACTCATCTTCTATAGGAGGCCTTTGCAAACCCCCAATTCTAGCATCTTCCCTTTCCTATTATTTCCTATTTATCCTTCGTATATCTTGTTTGTATATTTATTCATTGTCTCTCCCTTAGATTGTAAGCTCATTGGGGCAGGGGCTGTCTTTTGTCTCATTTTATCTATCCAGCACTTAGTCTGGCAAAAGATAGGCACTTAATGTTTATTGATTGAGTATAACAGATAGGATGACAACCTCAAAATCAAGAATCCCTGATGTTGTCCAGCTTGTGACCAGTTGTGTGAACTTGGGACTGTCACTTAACCTTTCAATTATCCATGTATCTGTCTAGGATAACATATTTAGAAGAGGTGCTGTCTTGTATTCATAGAAGGAAATCATTCATATAGTATTCCCTATGCCAAGAAAATCTCTTTATCATCTATATTTTTCTAGTAAATTGATTTATTTTTAACACTCATTGCTTTATGAATTGTGTTGGGAGAGAAAATCATGGCAAAAGGGAAAAACCAGTGGAGAGATAAAAAAGCAGAAAAAAAATAAGTTAACATAGCAGGTGTTGATTTACATTCAGTCCCCTGAGTTATTTTTCAGGATACAGATGGCTTTTTCTATCCAAAGTCCATTGGGATTGCTTTAGATCATTGAACTAGTCTTTCATAGTTGATCATCACATATTCTTGCTGTTATTATGTACAATATATTGATTCTGTTTATTACACTCATTATAAGTTTATATAAATCTTTCCAGGCCTTTCTAAAATCAGCTTGTTTATCATTTTTATAGAACAACAATGTTCCATTACCTTCATATACTACAACTTGTTCAGCCCTTCCCCAGCTGATGAACATCTACTCATTTTCCAATTCTTTGTTACCACAAAAAGAGCTGCTACAAACATTTTAGCACATGTGGGTCCTTTTCCCTCTTATATGATTTTCTTGGGATACAGACCAGTAATGGCACTGCTGGATCAGCTTTTTGGGTATAGTTCCAAATTGCTCTCCAGAATAGTTAGATCATTTTACAACTCCATCAACAATACATTAATGTCCGAGTTTCCCCACATCCCTTCCAACATTTATCATTATCTTTTCCTGTTATCATAGCCAATCCAAGAGGTGTGAAGTGGTAGTCCAGAATAGTTTTAATTTGTATTTCTCTAATCCATTGTAATTTAGAGCATTTTTTCATATAACTATAGTATCATCTGTACGTATATATACTATATATATGTATATTGCTAAATGTACATCTATTGATGGTTACATATATATTTTCACAAATATGCATACATATAGATATATTAATACACACATACATCCACACATGCTAAAGATATGGGAACTATATTTACCTTTACTAAAATCCTGTCTTTATGCCTCAGCATGGCAGAATTGCACCCTCCATTCTTGAAGGATTTGTCATGGACTAGAAATTCTGGAAAGTCTTATTAAACTATAAAAACTTTGTATATCAGCCCAAGAAAGGACAAAGGACTATTTCTGTCCTCTAATAGCCAGCTTCACTATTTGTGGAGAGGTTCATTACCAAGTTGGCCTGTTGGGTTTTTTTTAAGAGCCATAGAACCTTTCAAAGAGCATTGATTAAATTTTAGAGGCATAGCAATATGCAATGGGTAAGAATACTCACACCAAAAAAAAAATCTGAGGTCCTTAACTAATTGTTTCCCATCATTATTTTTCAATGTGTATATGCATTTATATACATCTCTCTCTCTCTCTCTCTCTCTCTCTCTCTCTCTCTCTCTCTCTCTCTCTCTCTCTCTCTCTCTCTCTCATACACACACACACACACACACACACACACACACACACACACACATGTGCCTGTCCTTTGGCAGAGATGTCATTTTTGGTACTACAGCTTTATTGAGGGGATGGTACTAAAATGATAAGGTACTTTCAGGTGCCCTATTTCCAGCATCTCTAGGCAGGGTAAGAAGGAATATGGTCAGTATGCTTTATACTGCCACAGCACAGCCTGTTTGCTTTTGTCTGCCCAAGCTTTGTAGATATTATACTCGGATAACCTCCTATCCCAATTCTCTGCTTTATCCTGCCTGCAATTCTGACCTCTCTCTTAATTCCCTCTCTTCTCTCAGCTTTGACAACCTAGCTCCCAGCTTTGGACTTCCAACATTGCTCCTGGCAACTGTGATCAGCTGTTAATCCCCCTTCCCCTGTCATTTTGAAAAAAGGAAGGCATGATGGTTATTTGGTATGACTGGCTCTGCTTAGTATCTATTAATATTTGGGGGGTTATGTAATGTAAACGTTGAAACACTAAGTCACATATATTGAGCTGCTTCTGCATGGATAAGCAGACAACATGGTAAATGAGAAATAGCCTTAGATTTGGTATCAGAAATTCTAATCAGGTCATGACAGATAAAGAGCTGGAAGAGGTCTCAGAGGAAGTCATCTGGGCTATCTCCTTTATTTCACAGATGAGTAAGTAAAGGCTCAGGGAGTTTAAATAAGTTCTCTGAATTCACAGGTAGTGAATGTCTAAGTCATATGAGCAGGGAATCACAGATGTTGAGCCAGAATTGAATCCAGAAGCCTATTTTATTTTACTGACGGGGAAACTGAGGCACAGAAAAAATGAATGCCCTAATGCCACCTGGTATTAAGTTGAGAAAGGAGAATAGGCAAGAAAAGTCTACTGAGAAAGTTTGAGGTGAGGAGAAGAGGAAAACAGAGAATTTATGACAGATGGCTCTAGTATACTTTTAATAACCAAATTAGTCTATTGAGAAATGGGATGAAAGAAGAACTAAAACCTCAAGAAGAGAGAAATTTGGGAAACATCATTGTAAGGAGTATGAAAGAGAGTCTATCAGAGACAAATCAAAGGATTGGTATATGGAAGTAAAAGCCCAACTGAATTAAGCTAATTTGATTACATTCTGGATAGCAAGAGCTCAGTGTCAATTGAGATCTTCAAACAGATTCAATGAAACAGATTCAATGACTACTTTCCAAAGATATCATACTGAACATTCCTTTTAAACATAGGCCATACTAGTTGGCTGCCAAGATGTTATTCATCTATAGATTTTATGATCCCATGATTGTACTTGGCAGCGTGAGAGGAGGATGGATGGTGTAGGGGAGGGAATGCTAAGCTTTGAATCAGAAATACTTGGGTTTGATTAACTGTATAATTCTGCCAAATTCATTCTACTTTTATCAGCCATCATTTACCTCATCTGCAAAATGGGAATACAATTCATGGTTTGGATTAATAGATTTATTAAGACAAAAGGTTCAGTTTAGATGACATATGCTAAATGCTTTGTAAAGCTTATATGCCAGTAGGAATTGGGAAGATTGATTATGGAGTGAAAGAGGGAATACAGAATAGAGAACTGATAATCCATGAAAGCAAGGGGAAACATTTGTAAGGGAGTCAAGGGTATATGACATAGTATAGTTCTATTAAAGAAATAAAGTGAAGTCAGAATCAGGTAGGAAACTGGAAAAGTAATTAGAAGAGGAAGGACAATTTTTTTCCTGAAATTAGAAATTTTAATGAGATTTAAGAACTGGTTTGGGCAGCAGATGCAAGAATGCTTAAGAGATTGTAACCAAAAAGAAGAATCCTAGGATATAAAGCTAGGACTAAAAGGAATATCAGAAACCAGTTAGTGCAACTACCTTATTTTTAAAAGGAATATACTGAGAACCAAGGAGAACCAAGGTAACACAAGTAGCAAGAATCACAGAGTTGAAAATCAAGGCAGAACCATTTTCTTTGATAGTGAGATTCAAAGTTAATCACCATGATAGAAAGGGCACAGTGTGAAGGGATGGTAGAGGAGGATCAGACATAGGGAAGAGTAAGTCAAAGGTAGTTCTGTAAGAAATTTCATGGAGAGATAGCAAGTTATACAGCATGTGAGTAAAACAGCAGTGTTGACTGCAGCATTGGGATCAGCTGAAGATGTTTGTTAGTCATTCGACAAAGAAAGCAATATTTGATTAGACTGTAGTTAATTGAAGGAGCAGACTGGAGGGTAAAAGATAATAATGGCAGAAAAGGTGATATAGTAAAGAAAAACTTCACCCCAGGCAACATATAACTATTTCACTGCACTATCCCTATTCCTCCACACCACAATCCTAATAAAAGACCAGGATTGCAGCTAAAGCCCAAAATGGGCTCTGATCCTATAAATGGCCATAGTAGCCAGAAGGGCTATGCATCAAGAAGGTAGGATTTTTATGCCACCTCATCTTTCCCATGAATTCTTCCCTAATCTACTTTATCAGAAATGACTTCCTCTTTGAGAGCACATAGTGAACTTTATATCTCTCTCATACACTGGTCATATGTTATTTTACATTATATTTACCTGTATATATGCCTTATCCCCCTACTTGTTGTGACCTCAGTGAGATAAAAAAAATACGTCTTATGTTGAGGAATCATATAGGAAGATGTTCAGGAAGCAACAGGTTATGGAGGAAAGAATAGTGAAACACTTTTGGTAGTACAAAAAAACAAACAAACAAAAAAAAGAGCTCCCATTAATTAGGGAATAGATAAATTATATCATGCAACTAATGTAATATTACTGTGTCATAAGAATTGTATGGGGAATTGTACTATAATTATGGGGAATTCAGAGAAGCTTGGGAAGACATACATGAACTGACCCAGAGTGAGATTATAATTTAGAGAATAATATGCATAATAGCACAAATGAATAAACTAGTAGATCTGAGATTTAATGCAACAATCAGTCATCTTTTTGGAGGAATAGTGATGAAATATATTTCTTTTTTCTCGATATAGAAGCAAGACATTACAGGTGCAGAGTGTCGCATGGACTGTCAGATGTAGTTACAGCGAAAGACTGTTTTGTTTGGTTGCTTTCTCTGTTACAGGGGAGAGTTAAGTGGTAAGAGGTATTGATGGATGTAACTGGGAAACCATAGTGATGCAGAGAACATAAAGTATGAACTAAACACTGAAACGAAGAAAAATTTAAAAAAAAAAACAAAAGTTCCTAAATCTGGAGTTGGGGAACCCTGGATCCAATTATTGGTTCCAAGAATGAACAAAGTGGATAGCTTTGATTAAGTCACTTTACCTCTGGATCTCAGTTTCCTCATCTGTAAACACTGACATATTAATCTGGACTAGATGATATTTCAATTTCCTTCAAGCTCAAGGTCTATGATCCCAGGACCATATTATGAGGATAAGGAAATATGTATCAACTGAGCTTTCTATATTCCCACAGTACCTACTACAATGTAGTACTGCACATAGCAAGAACTTAAAACATGTTTTTTTTGAATATCTAATAAAATCACTCCTGAACTTTTGAGGTGTAGGATAAACAAAGAACAGAAGGAATCCTGAATGATATCATTACCAACAGATTATGAAGAAGCTTCAACTATGATGAAAAGGAAAATATTTGACTGACCATTACTCATTGTGCCCCTCTGAGCCTCTGTTTTATGATGTGATAAATTCATCCTTAATGCATGGAAAGGCACATTTCTATTCATTATACACAACTCCCCTCTCTCTATAGTCATCTGAATCAAAAATAATGAATATCCTTCCTTTCTCTTAGGGGCTCTATCAATAACACCTCAGACCAAACCAATCAGCATTTAGAGTCAGAAACTTCTCTAGTTTGCTCTAGGTTTCCTTTGTACAGTCTTCTTCAGCAGACAATTGTGTGTGTCTGATTTACCCCACCATCCTTTGAAATGTCACTTGTATTTTCCCCATCAGAGACTGAAGAACAAAACTATGTCTCAAGACTGGCAACGTATCACTTTCAATTGTCTTTAAAAGCTGAATAAATCAGAGTGAGGGAAAAAGACATTCCTGAATTATTACATTTGATGACTTAGGAAAGAATATTTACTTTGGGCCTCAAGCAAACTTGCAAGTGACTAACTTTTCTTCAAGTTCCCCAGATTCTCTTGTAGTTTGATTGATTTATATAATCACAGAACAACAAATCTCACAACTAGAAGGGCCTTTGAACAAAGAACACAGTATAATGGAATCAGAAATGACATTAGAATGTAAAACAAAAGACAAAATTGGAAGGAACTTGAGCCCACATAGATGATCAGAGCTAGAAGGTAGGTGCCTTAAAGATCACTTAGTACAATTCCTTCATTTTACAAATGAGGAAACTGAGGGTGAGCAAAAGAAGTAATTTACCTGCTTACTGTTAAAGAGCTTTTAAAGAACCAAGGCAGAATTTTTTATGTTATAGATTTTACTGCTGAGTCTTTGAATTTTATCCATAAGTATTGTATGAGTAATTGAGGAACTGATTCATAGTTATTTTGTTTTTTGTTTAATGTCTAAAGAACTAATCAAATTCATAAGAAACCTAGGCACCTTTCCAAGGGAATGTAATTTATGACAAGGGCATTATCCTACGGGAAGATGAATCATAGACATGATTCAAATTAGAAGACTTCTTCAAATCTTCAGCTACTGGATTAAAAAAAATAATAACAACCCCATTGAAATAAAAAAAAATTAAGTAGGAATTTATCACTTATGAATTTCTTTTTTTTTCACTTATGAATTTCAAAGTAGAAGTTACCTGAATTCATATATGTTCATGAAGATTTCTATAAGAGCCAAAAATAATATTTAATGCTTAGAGAGGTAGATAATTTCTTAAGACCCCGAGGAAGCAGGCAAATTCATGATATATAGGAAAGAGCAGAGACTTGATAGGAGCCTTGGTGAAAACTTCCTTATTCTAGAGAGTTATGCATTCTTCCCATCAGGAAGAGAGATTGAGGAATGAGTAAGCAAACTAGGAGAAACTGAGGCAGAAGACTTGCTTCTCCTATCCCTAGCTATGTTCACAGGATTTTGTCTTTTTACTAGTGACCCAACACAGAACATGCCAGTGTGAAGGAAGGAAGTCAATGCTGAGCCTTTGAGCTAGCCTCTGGTTTCCATTTATAAAGAATGGGAGAGGAGATGGGGAATAAGAGATGTTAGGGAGCAAACTGATAATATGATATTTTGGACAAGGTCAGGAGTTTAAATGATACCAAGGTGTTGCTTCTGTCAGAGTTACTACAGTAAGGAAAGATATTAAAAATATCTTACACTAAGCATGAGGTAAAACTTCTGAGTTTCAAATTCTTAGAATGGTAGGACTATTAGAATACAGAATACGGGATCTGCAAGGAATCTGAAAATAATAGAATGTCAGAGCTGGAAGAGGTCTTAGAACACAGAATATTGGAACTGGAAGGCAATTTACAACAAAAAATGTCAGAGCTGGAAGTTCTTTTGGCAGTCATGTAGAACAACTAGAAATAACTTGCTCATTTTCATCTAATAATCCTCTAATTGCTTTCTGAAATTTTCTCATTATCAAATTTATTAAATTTAATAAACTTTTACTAAATACCTACTATGTTCAAGGCACTGTGCTTGAACCTGAGGATGTGGAAATGAAAATGGAACAGTCTCTGCCCTTAACCAACCAAAGGATAATTGAAACAGAAAAACTACACACAACTAAGGCTGGAGCAGGCAACAGGAAAGACCTCTTATTTTAGGTGTTTTAAAGGCAACTGGAGATGTTCAAAAGCAAAAACTTTGCAGACATGCAGGAATGCTAAAACAAAAACACAGAAGAATATCTACATAGATATCAGAGTGCGTAAGAGGGTATAACATGAAATAAGATAGAAAGAATAGGCAGAAGCAATATTATAGAGCATTTTGAATATCAGGGAATATTTTGAATTTTTACTGTACAGAAAACTGGAAATCACTGAGTCACGGAATGATGTGGAAAAATCTATCATTTAGTAGTATTGATTTGGTAGTAGAATGTAAACTACTTAAAGCCAGAGATGGTTTTTTTTTTCTTGTTCTTATATTATTGACACCTAGCATGGTGCTTTTGCAAATAAGAGCTACTTAATAAGTGTTTGTTGAATCAGAATCAATTAGTCCTAGGTTCAGGATCAAATGACTAGATACTCTATATTAATTTCCTTAACCCTTGATTTTGTCATCTATGAAAATACAGATATCAGAGGGCAAGAGACTTTCAAAAGCTAGAGATTGTGCAATAAATAATAAATCACCATAATGCTCCCATATTCACCTCCAAACAACCATAAATAGCACCCTGAAACAAATCCTAGAACATGAGAACCAGCAAAAAGATGGGAGTGAGATGATCTTTTAGCCCCCAAACCTTGGAAAATCACTGAAAAAAGGTCTGTCTTATTCAGGCAAAAAGAGAATACATTACAGGACAGAAGGTGTCCCAGGAAGTCAGCAGCAAGCCCCACCTCAGCAAACCAGTGGGAGATCATGAGACCCAGTGAGGTGAAGGAGGTAAACACCACCAGAAGGACAACCATCCCTACACTCACACATATGCCTTAGCATAGCCAGGGGAACAGGCCGACTATAGCTCCAAAAATTGCTGTGTGATTCAGCATAGCCCTAAGCAAATAGGCTCTTTCCAGTGGCCAGACAGCATCATGCTTCAGTGTAGCTCCAAGGCAGAAACACATGCCAGATACCATCACTAAGACTCTGATACCAGGTAAACTGCCAGTCTCCAACAGCACTAGTTCTCCTCCCAACCCCACCAACCACTCCTTTTGTCTTAGGCAAAGCAAAAGCAAAAATAAATCCAATTAAGAGACAACAAAAGGAACTACATCTGGTTAAGAGATACCATAGATGATGAAGTAATATCATTACTAAACATATATATACCAAGTAGTATAGCATCCAAATTCTTAGAGAAGAAGTTAAATGAGCTACTGCTCTATGGACAAACAAGATATAGAGAGCATTAAAAGTAAAAAATAGATAATTTTGATCATATTAAACTTAAAAAAAACCCCAGCAATTCAACCAATATTAAAAGAGGAAAGCAAAAAATTGAGAAACAATTTTTACAAGCATTTTGATAAAGACCTCATTTCTCAAATATATAAAGAACTATATTTATGAGAATATAAACTATTCCACAACTGAGAAATGGTCAAAAGCTATGAACAGGAAGTTTTCAGTTGAAGAAATCAAAGCTTTATATGGGCACATGAAGAAGTGCTCCAATCACATTTGATTCTAGAAACGCAAGTGAAAACAACTCTGAGATACTATCTCACACCTATCAGATTAGCTAATATGACAAAAAAAGGAAATGATAAATGTTAGAACATGCGAAAATTGGTATACTAATTAGAGTTAGTGGAATTGTGAACTAAATCAAACCATTTTGAGGAACAATTTGGAACTTTGCCCAAAGGGAAACCAAATTTTGCATACCTTTGATTCAGCAATACCTCTACTAGATCCCTTTTCCAAAGAGATTACCAAAAGAGGGAAAGGACCTACATGTGCAAAAACAGCCCTTTTTGGAGGAAACTAAGGGGATACCTATCGATTGGAGACTGCTGAACAAGCTTTGGTAAATGAATGTAATGAAATACTGCTGTCAATAAGAAATGATGAACATTCAGATTTCACAAAAACCTTTCCAGGTCTTTCCAGACTTGTATGAACTGATACAAAGTGAAATGATCAGAACCAGGAAAACATTGGACACAGTTATCAATATTATGTGATAATCAACTATGAATAAGTCAGATCTACTCATAAACACAACTATCCAAGACAAGTTCAAAGAACTCATAAAGGAAAATGCTATCCACATCCATTAAAAAACTGATGAACTCTGACCATAGATCAAATATACTTTTTTCAATTCCTTTATTCTTTTTCATGTTTTTTTTTTCTTTTGATCTGTTTCTTCTTTCACATCTATGACTAATATAAAAATATATTCTATATGATAGCAATGCACAACCTACATCAAATTGCCTGCTATTTTAGGAAAAGAAGAGAAGGTAAAAATGTAAACTAAAAATCTTGTAAAATATGCTAAAAATGTCAACATCTAAATGGGAAATATACTATTAAAAACAAGGAGGTTGAACTACTTGACTTTGATGGTTCCTTCTTATTTTGAATTAATAAGTTTTATACTTGGTCTCAAGAGATCTTTGTTCAGTCTGGTGACTTTTAACATTTCTACCAATGACTTATATGAAGGCATGGATGGAATCTGTAACAAATATTCAGATCACATAAGTCTAGAAGGAATATCTAAGAAGTTGGATTATAGGTTCACAGATCTAGAGCTTGTAGACATGTAAAAAGTTATCTAGCAGAACCTTCTCTGTGTAGAGAAAGGAAAATTTGAAGCTCAGAGAGGATAGATAATATTCCCATGGTCATAGAGGTAATAAATATCAGAGGTAAGATTTAGTTAAAATGTTGGGCTGAATATAATAAGATTATAGCTTTCTAAAAAACAATGCACAAATATAAGATATGAGTGTATTTAGATGGAAATTAATCTGCAAATAATCTGATGGAATTTTTGGACAGTATAATATAGTGGCTACAAAGACTTATGCAATATACAATATACAAGACTATTGGGTGATAATCCCCAGCATATTCTGTTTTAGTCACACCATATCTTGACCACGTGCTCAGTTCTGGATGCCATATTTTAGGAAAGTTGCTAATAAACTGGAGGGAAAATGTTAAGAGCAAGCTAACCAGATTGTGATGGGCTTAACAATCATCATTTAGAAGAACAAATAAAAGACTAGATGTAGCAGAGGCATGCTATTTACTAATAACCATTTGAAGGACTATTGTGTGGCACAGAGATTATTCTTCAGTAGATAGAATTTACAGGAGTAAATTTAAGCTGGATATAAGGAAGAACTTCCAAATAGCTAGATCTGTTCCCAAGGAGACCTTGCAGAGATACCTTTGAATCTGATGAACTCTGACCACAGATCAAATATACTTTTTTCAATTCCTTTATTCTTTTTCATGTTTTTTTTTCTTTTGATCTGTTTCTTCTTTCACATCTATGACTAATATAAAAATATATTCTATATGATAGCAATGCACAACCTACATCAAACAAGGCTCCATGACCACTTATTAGACATGCTTGAGAATAGATTTTTGTTCATAGCCATGGATATTCCTTCTTATCCTGAGATTCTGTGATTCTGAGCATAGGATGAAGAGAGGGGACTAAATCTTCTTTGGGTGAGATGCAGAGCTCTCAACAATCTCAAGATGTTTCCAGATTCAAAGGTTGATCTTTTCCACACTGTTGTTCATGTGGAAATTTCATGTGGTGGCAAGTCATGGTATACCATGATCTCAGTAGAACCAAAAGTGTTGGATAATTGGGTATTAGAAATATCTATGGTAGAGGTGAAGTTGGGTACAAGGTTTTATTTGTAAAACCTGCATCCATGAATAGATAAAAAAAGATGTAATTAAGGGATATGGTATTGTGAAAACTCTAAATCTCTAGCACTAGAGGCCTTGTGTTTCAAAATCAGCTATGATATTCACTTCCTGCATGCTGTTATAGAGGTAAGATCTCCTACTTGAACCTCAGTTTCTTTATTTGTAAAAAGAGGGGCTTGAAATAACTTCTTAGTTCTTTTATAGCACTAAATTTGTGACTCTATGAATATATGTGAAAACAGGGAAAGAGTTGGTACAGTTATATAAATAGAGTAAAAGCTAACAGACAGCTCAGGTAACACTCCGGTGTCCATGAATTTTTAAAATAACCAGAAGAAGGCTGCCAATACATTAGGGGATCATAGAATCTATGGTTTATTTATAGAAAATATGGGGAAAAAAGAATTACAAAGGATGAGCAGACAGTGAGAGGTGTTCTGCACTAGTTGTGGGGTATCTGAATAAATGAGATCAATGATGCACTGGACTGTGAAATCATAGAAATAAGGATCAATTCTCTTTGTTCCATTCTGGCCAACACACAGGTAATTCTAAAGTAAGAGTATGTTGAGATACGCATGAAATTATACAAAAGAAATGGAATTTTCTTCATTTCTGTAGAGATCTTCTAGGGGGAAAATGTGAAATCTATCTTCCCATGCAAATCAATTAACTACTGAGAGCTAGACTAATGTCCATCCAGGTCGCCTCAATATGTTCCTTTCCCAAAAGATATGGTTTAAGAAATAGAACACATTTTATTGCCTCAAGCAATCGCCCCAGTGTCCTTTGCTAAATGTTCTCTTCTGGAGTAACATCTCCTTCTGAGCTCTAAGTAAGATAACCTGAGATGTGACATGGAGGGGGTGGTAAGTAGAGTGACAACAGAATGATCCAGCACAGAAATAATGGAAAAGGCTGCATAATTTAGAGCCAGGAAGAAAAAAAGGATCTGCTGGTAATTCTACTATGAATTAGCTATGCAATTTTGGCCAAATTATTTCCTCAATCCTGGCCTCAGTTCCTCATCTGAAAAATTAATGGTTTGAACCTGATCACTAATTCCATTTCCCATTTAAAGGTTCTGCTGTTGTTGTTGAATCATTTGAATTGTGTACAACTCTTCATGATCCCATTTGGGGTTTTCTTGGCAAAAACACCAGAGTGGTCTGCCATTTCCTTCTACAATTTATTTATCAGATGAAGAAACTGAGGCAAATAGGATTAAGTGACTTGCCTAGAGCCATACTGCTAGCATTTGAGACTAGATTTGAACTCAGGAAAATGAGTCTCCTTGATTTCTAGTGCTCTATTACCTGTGTTACCTAGTTGCCCTTAAAGATGCTATTACTCTTCAGAAAATGTCCCTCTAATTTGTGACAATGGAATGATAAAAGTGATTTATAAGCAATAGAAAAATAGTATCAGCATTACCATCTGTGTTTCAAAAATAAGGAAACCAGAGCTGAGAGAAGTAAAGAAGTTGCTCAAAACCACAAAGCTAGTAAGTAGTACTTTGTGATCCAAGAGATAGCATGAAGCTAGGCTTGGAGCCAGGAAAACTGCAGTTCAATTCTTCCCTCAGACATTCCTTAGCTCTGGGATCCAGGGTCAGTCACATTCTCTCAACTTCAGTTTTATATCTGTCAAATGAAGAGTCCTTCCCATTATCCCAAAAGGTTGGATCCTAAGGTTTTTTCCAATAAATGATCATTATTTTTTAAACAAAGCAGAGACATGGTACTTAAGTGTCTCTTGAAAACATGAAAGCCCCCACCTTAACTCTACAAAATTTGAATTTAAAAAAAATATATCATTCACTTGTAGATTCTGAGCTATTACTAAGACACATAAGAACTGACTGAACTTCAAATCAATTCTTTTGTACCAAGGAAATTCGAATTTTATTACATGAAAAAAAATATGTGCATCCATCAAAAAGTATATAAAAAGTATGACTCATGAAGTCCCCTCTGTGATTTCACTCTGAGAAGCTGTTTTTGTCTAATCCCAGCTCTACTTTCAAGCATCACCTCTGACCAGTTTCACCTCATATACTGAGAACTGATGGTGCTTTGTAGGAGAGATGATACTCTTTTCCACCCAATATTCAACTGTCTGTCTTTTGGAACTGTCTAACCATTGATAGCCTCCACTCCTCAAAACATAATTCCTCACATAATCACTTCCAACTGGGAGATAGCCTCGGGCTGCAACAGAGAACAAGGGATGAAATTGTACTCGAAAACATTCAAGAAATCTAAATACCAACCTAAACCCATCAAACTTGCCCTAAAGTCTAAGCATTCAAAAACCTACAAAGAAGCTAAGATTACTCTCTAGGTTGGATGGAATGTCACATTTGAGGCCAATCTGAAAGGCTCTTTATACACTTAATAGAATAAAATAAATCTTCAGAATTATGCATAAACAGAGGCAACCTAACACCAATCCTTGTAGACAATCTTCCTTTCCACCTTGTAAAATCAACAAAAACCTAAAAGTTTTATTTCAGTCCTGAGGCAAGGACTGGACTCTCACTCAGCTAGAAAAAAGCAAGACTGTTCTCCTCAGAGTAGGAATACTGGTGTTTGTTTTTCAGGAGACAGATTTTTTTCTTTCTTTCTTTACTTTTCTTATCTTTCTTTCAAATGAAGAATCATTCAGACTAACTTAAAATGTATCATTTTAGTCATGCTTTTCCCTTTTCCTCTTTTTCCTCTCTTCCATCCCTCTCTTTTGTTCTCTTACTCTCCTCTCTTTTTCCTTCTCTTCCCGCTTTCCTTTGTTTCTTTCCCTATCTCCATTCCTCCTTTCCTTCTCTCCCTTCTCTTCTCTCCTTTTCTTTTCCTCCCTTCCTTCTTTCCCCTTTTGCTTTTTCTTTCCTTC
The DNA here is from genome assembly GCF_048593235.1 of Sminthopsis crassicaudata. Taxonomy (NCBI): domain Eukaryota; kingdom Metazoa; phylum Chordata; class Mammalia; order Dasyuromorphia; family Dasyuridae; genus Sminthopsis; species Sminthopsis crassicaudata. Next base: position 182,970,988 of record NC_133622.1, on the reverse strand, counting down.
CTTTCTTCCTTCTCTCCTACCTTCCCTTCTTTCTTTTCTATCCTCTCACTCTCTCCCACCTTCCTTCTTCCTTTCTCCTTTCTTTCACTTTCCTTCTTTTTTCTCACTTTGTCTTTCTCTTTTTCTCTACCAAGAGTTATCATCCCCCATTCTGGAAATATAGATGAAGCTACTAGAAATGGAGTCTCTAAGAAAATCATAAATGCCATGTGCCTCTTCCTATTCTTTTCTTCCATTAAGCAATTCAAGACAATAGTAGTTAAACAAATTAACCATAGTTGCAATATTATGGGTTGACCCCAATGAAAGAAAAAAAAACATTAAAAAAAAAAACCCTGTCTGTGGATAGTCTCTTCTAACCCAGAATAACAAAAACTGTCTGGAAGGTGCATTATTTTTGACTAAGTGAAACGAAGAATTAGGGCTATTCATCTGAGTCACTGATTTCAAATTCTCTCTAAAATGTCTGATAAATTATAGCAAAAATGGGTTATTTAGGCTGAATTTTCTAGATGATTGCCTTAAATTTCAACAACTTCACCAGTGTAAACTTAGAATAGCAGAATTAGAGCTACAGGGTATCATATGGAATATCAGAGCAGGAAGAGTAAGTCTAACTCCTTCTATACCCTTATGAGGTCCCTTCTGGTACCACCCATTCCCCCAGTTCCTAAAGCTGTCTTTCTCCAGAAACCACTTTGCATTGACTTATCTTAATACATGTTCTATTTTCACAGTAGAGTATGGATGCTTTGAGAGCAGAGACAATTTTCTTTTTGTAATTGTATCTTCAGAACATAGTACAGTGTTTTGCATAGAGTAGATAATCCATAATTTTGTCAATTTGAACCAAAACAAATAGACTTTAATCAATTCACTACACATGTCTGTCACAAAATGTCAGAACAGAAAGGAACCTCCTAACATGGAACATCAAAGCAGAAAGGGTCATAAAATGGAAGAAACCTTGGAAAAAATCATTGGAAATAGCACTTTAAAATGTGCACATTTTACATGCAATATCTCATTTGAACTTCAACTCAACCCTGCAAAGAAAGAGCTATTATTGTACCCTGTTACCTTTGTAAAAAATGATTCTGAAGTCAGGGTTGTAGAGTATGTAGATAAGCTTTGAATCTAGATCTTCCCAATTCGAAGAGAAACATACTATATACTGCACCATGGGACATAGAATATTAAACTTGAAAGGGATATTATAATAGAGAGTGTTAGAAGTAGGGGAAAAAGCAGTTTTGAACTGTCCTCCCATTTTCCAGATTACCATATATTATGGACTATTAAAACAGCTAAATTCTCTACTGTGTATCCTTCCACTATCTCCTCAGGTAGATGACAGGAAATAAGAATTAGGACTTGGAACAGAGATGGGAAGAAAGTAGGACATGGGAGTAAAAGGATGCTCAGTTAAGAAGGATGAAAGACCAATTTTGTTGTGTTTTGTTTTAACTTTATAGATTTTACAAAGAAAGGGCCTCGAGCAATAAAAGCTTTGTGAACCATAGACAATTTGCTATATTCAGTGGTTGGCCTTGTCCAGATCCCTCTGGCTTTAACATGAGAAAACTGAGGACCAGAGGAGAGACATGACCTATTCAGGTTCTGTAGGAAGAACTTGGATTTTCTGAATAATTGTAATTCATTGCTCCTTCTAATGATAGACCCAAAAGCTTGGGGAGAAAAAGACAGAATAGCTTTACTTCCCCTGGCTCAAAGTCTTTCCTGCTTTGTGCCCTCTCTTTTAGAATTATTTTTTTTAATAGGTTAGAACAAAGGGTTTCTGTAAAGTTCCATTAAGAAGGAGACAGAAGAGGGCATCTTCCCAATGGGAAGAGAAAGTTCATTTAAAAATAACTTCTCCAAGTAGACCAAACAGAGAACATTTATGGTATTTATGTCAACATGTAAGAGCTCCACCCAGGGAAGGCAGAGACAGCCAGGGGTTGCTAGGAGACTTTTTGGCTCTCATTGCCAGGCAATACTTTCTTCCTCCACAGGAGAAATACATCAGAAAGAAATTCGGTGAGAAGCAGAGATCGTAGCTTTCTTCTATTTTTAGCATCCAAACCTTTTTTTTTTATTTTTAAAGGATTTATTATCCCAAGTTTATGCTTTGGAATGCTTTGAAAAGGGCAATTTGGTATTAAATCTGAGTCTGATTGTCTCCTGGTGCCAGGACTAAGCCTGCAGCACTTCAGGTTATTTAAGATTTCAGTGTCACAAGACTGCCATTCTTTCCCTGATCCAAACCCTAGGTGCTCTGCCTCTACAGTGACCTATCCCACTATTGCTATCCATGCCAGACCAACATGCATTCATTAAGCATTTATTTGTCAAGCATTGTTAGGCAGTATGCTATGGTTCAAAGAGAAACAGGTAAGACAGTCAGGCAACCTTAATTTGAATCCCTACTCTGCCAGTGATTCAGAGCATAACATTGGGCAAATCACTTTCCCTCCCTTTGGGGCTCAATTTCCTTTCTTGTACAATGAGAGGATTAGAGTAACAAACCTTAAAAACTTTTTTTCCATTTCTAAGGTTCTGTAATTTAAGATCCAGTTTATCATGGTTCTGACCCAGGTTGCATTTGAAACATTTTCCTTTGCCTTATCCCCACTTGGTTTGGTTTTCCATGTGTTTTCTCTGCATTTAATCAGACTGTTTCAAATTGATTAATTTGGGAATTTTAATCTGTCGATTTATCAGAACTGATTAGGTACCTCCTATGTGCTCAGCAGTAAGAATACAAAGATATAAAGGATATAACCTTTGTTCTAGGTCATGGACTACAGCACTAAAAGAAAGCTTATATGTACTCTAGTTTATCCCATTTTATGGGTGAAAAACGGAGGTCTAGAGGGGAAGGGATTTGTTTAGAATCACACATGTAATAAGTTCAAAATAGGAGTTCAGTAGTTTTAGTCTGGAGCCAGTGCTTTTCTCATTACATCCTGCTTTTAATTTAAACTACATAATACCTAAAGTTAGGGAAACACAGACAAAAATTATGATTTAACTTTAAAAGTTGATGGTAACCAGAACAGGTGACAAAAAATTTGGGAAGCTTAAACATTTTCATTAATTTAGAGCTGAAAGGAATCTTAGTAGCCATTTAGTCTAGAGAATGAACCAAAGGCCAAGAAATCAAGCCACTTGCCCAATATCACCCAAATATGCAAAACCTACGGAGAATTTGAACCCAAATTCTCATATTCCAAAGTTAATACTTTTCTACAGCAAAATAGTAGTCCCCTCTAGCTGGTGTGCCTGAAATGGGAGGAATAGGGATGATGTCTTGAACAAAGCAGGACCTTAAGTGAACTATAAATAAGAAAGATAATTTAAATCATTTAAAAGGGTTTGCAATACCATTCCAATGTTTGGAAGGAGAGTGACCAGCATTTTTAAAAAAGCATAAAGAATAGAGAGCATCAGAAAATGGAAGACAGTGAATTTGACTGGAACCAAGGGAATATAAATGTGAGGATAGGGAAATAATCCTGGAATGGTAGTTGGAAAGGATTGTCAAGACTATAGAAGAATCAAAATGCCAGAATTAAGAGTCAGTATTTTGTTTTGTAAAGCAATAGGGATAATAAAGGAATGAGGTACCCAGAAAACCATTTTATGAAGATTATACTGATAGATGAATGAAGAGAAAGTAGATAGGAGAGATTTCAATAAATGGGATGATCATGAGGACTTGGAATAAAATGGAACCAATGAGAATGGTGAGAAGGGGAAAGATGGGAGAGATGTTGCTCAGACCAGCATCATCCAGCTCCCTAAACAACTACCAGAGCTGGCCACACTCCTGAGACTCACAGCTCATATATTGCTTGTTTGTCCCCACCTCTCTACATATGCCTTTCATTAATTTCCAGGATCTTCTTCCAGATGCAGCATCCCTGCTAAAGGACTCAGCATGGCACTGATGCCAGTGTGCTCTAACTCCTCTCTGTCATGCTCCACATGCTCATGGAGGAAAAACCAGAGTGAGAAGGCAAGAAACATTTTCCAATAAATAATTCATCTGACATTTTATGTTACCTTAAAGTCATTTCTAACAAGGACCATTTTATTTGAATTAGGTTGTTTCAGTTTAAGCCAAATTGTTCCCAGCTATTTGCTGCTTAGTGACAGTCAAAAGAGTAGGATGTTTCATATTAACTACAGTTAAATAAACTATGACTAATCCATTGCCACTTAAAAAATTTGTTTAGTATATTATTTTCCCCAGTTACATGTAAAAACAGTTTTTAACATTTGTTTTTAAAACTCTGAGTTGCAAATCCTTTCCCTTTATTGCCACTTTTAAAGTCCACATTTGGCCATCATGTAAACAAGCATAATTCTTATTTCAATACTGATCTTCATTTTTCCTCAGCAGCAGGTACAGAAAGAGATAGTATTATCCCCACAGATCAGGGAAAATGAAATAAGACTTTCCAATAATCCTACTCCCTCCCATGTGTACACTATATTTGTAATGATAAGATTGATTTGACTACCAAATTGACTAAAGCAATTACTAAATGTAATTAAGCAATACTCTATGCTAGAGAGGATATAAACATGAAAAATGATATTCCCTGTCTTCAAAGAACTTATAAAGAAATGTGGAATTGGGGAGCAAGGTTGTGGCATATCCAGAAATACTAAATAGCATAAAGGATAACAGTGATCAAAAAGGAGATCCAAACAAAGTGCTTCAAGAATATCTGAAAAAAAGAGTTAAAGAAAGAGGAATTAAAGGACCACTGAAGGCTTCATGGAGGGGGTGGCCCCTGAGCTGGATTTTAATAAGCAGAGATCAAGAGTGATGGCAATCTGGGCAGAGGGAGTCAATGAAGGGAGGCAGCTGATAAAAGGAAGACATTGGGAAATAGCCAGCACAATATAGGTAGTTTGTGAAAAGAACTAGCATAAAACATGGTTGAAAGGAAACCATAGAGACAGATACAAGGAAGATCTCTTAGAAGACAAGAAGGATAGTCTATCCCATGGGCATAAGGTTTTAGTAAGGGTCTTCTGAGGAGCAAAGTGTCAAGGCCAAACATATGGATCCAGGAAAATATTTTGTCTTCTTTCAAAGAGTAGTTATTTATTGTTTATCCTTCCTTCTCAAACAGGACCATGACATCAAAAAGGTAATGCAAGGTGATGCAAGTGAATTGGATTTAAGTAAGGGAGCATTGTGCAAGGTCACCTGCCTCAGTTTCCCCTCCAGAATCACCTGGATCCAGTGGCAAGATATAAAAGCAGTCTTGTTTACAAAAGAATATGTGGATGCTACAGAGGCATTTTATATTTCTCAGTATCACTTTTCCAATCCACTCATCCCTCTCCAATTACATAGAACAGAGGAAGTATAGTTTTCAGAGAACAGTTTGGCGATATAGTTGGTGCCCAAAGTAGTTTTTACATGAAAAAGAAGAGTATGTTAAAAAAGTGTTTATTTATTTTAATGTTTTCCATCAAAACACATACTTAATTCCATTTAGATATCCTCAGAGGGAGGCTAATAACAATCCCTGGATTTTATATGAGAAATTCATAAAAAGCAATATTCAAGTGAATTATGTGGGCCAATTCAGAGGGGGCAAAATACTTGCCTTAGGGTTGAAACAAGGGGGCACATAAAGATTTCAAATCAAACCTACTATTGGACAAACCCAAAGACTATTAAAGCTAGAAGAGACATTATAATGTAAACTGGAAAGTCCTTTATGGATTTGGAGTATGGACTCAAAGCAGAAATATATGAATCTAAGTACATCATTTATTAGCTCTATGATATTGGTCAAATCATAAAACTTCTCAGAAATTTACTTGTTTGACACTAAAATAGCCTGCAATATTTACCTTGCATAAGTTTCATGAGATCCAAATGAATCATGAAGTCAGAGAACATTAGCACCAGAAAGGATGCTGAATGATCATCCTTATTCCCTTTGCAAATACAGAAACATAAATCCATAGAAGAAGTAATTTGGTCAAGGTCATATGGGTAGTAAATGGAGTTCAAGCCCCAAACCTACAACTCCTGAATCTTTCTCTTACATTATACTGCTAGAAGAAAGTGCTTCATGATTATTAAGGGCTAAAGAGTAAAGGAAAGCTCTTCTTTGCTTCTACTTCAACACTTTTCTTGTATAGATGAGAAAACTGAGGCCAGATAGGGAAAGGATACCGCTGAAGGTCATATAATGGATTAGTAGTATAATTAGAGCATGAACCTTATTTTTAAGAAAGTGGATTTTTGGGGAAACAGCCTTGAATTCATTTTTTTTGTGTTTTGTTTTATTTTTGCAATCCAAAGCACCAAAGTTAATGTAAGCAATAACATGAAAGCAACCATCTTTTCTTGCTCCATTTCATTTTGTTTTCTTTTGTTTTTCCCACTGAGCCAAGGGGGATAAACCTCGTGATCTCTCTTCATGTTGTTATGCTCATTCTGCTTTGGCAGCACAATGTCTGAAAAGGCAAAGATCAATCCCTGTTGGAGAGGACGCTGTCCTTCCAATTTATTTTGAGTTGTTCTCTTTTCTTGGCTTATCTCTTTTAAAGTTACATTGGGTTGATTCTTCCTGTACTGACAGATTCAAAGCTCAGCATACACCACTCATCCCTTCATCCTTCCCTGGCAGAAGAATTGAGCTTTTAGGGAATTACTACATAGAGGTCATCTGTAAGCAACACAGGAGCTACCCATGATATATTGCCAAATATGGAGGAAAAATCATTGCACTAGAATTAGGAGACTTTATTCCTAATCTTCCCTCTGTCATTTATTAGCTACATGACTTTGAGTAAGTCATATAACTTCTCTGAGACTCATGTCATTACATGACTGCATTCTTTTGCTAACACAAATTATTTTTTAATCTCTTTAAAAGTTTATTTATTCAGGTTATACATGTACATTTTTTATTATTTCCATATGAATCGTGTTGGGAAAGAAAAAGTCAGAACAAAAGGGAAAAACAAGAAAAAATCAGAAGAAAAAGAAAAGATAAAAATAGTATGCATTTATCCATTCAGTCTCCATAGTTCTCTCTCTGGATATGGATGACATTTTCCATCCAAGGAATTGCTTTGGATCACTCAATTGCTGAAAAGAACCGAGTCTATCATGGTTGTTAATCACATAATCTTGTTGTTATTTGGTACAATGTTTTCCTGGTTCTTCTTAAACAAATTCTATACCTGAAATTCCCTGATTCAGCTTTTCAATTTTCTCCCATCCTACAAGGCTTAGCTTTTATATGCATGCTTCCTAATCTCCTATCCCAAAAGAACAATTTCCTCATCTGATCTATTAAAATTTAAAAAGAAAATTTTTCTTGTATATTTGTAATTTTCCATAGTTATAAAAATGATCTGTGTAAACATTTTCCCTTTTTATAGTAGACTCCTTGAGGAGATCCTTGAGAGCAAAGACTATATAACTACCCTTATATTTCTAAAACTGAGCATAGCAATGTACTTCCTACACTATGT